>NW_012104554.1:653603-683366 GCF_000951045.1 Mandrillus leucophaeus
TGATTCAGATTTAATACTTGTCTCTGTTTACTTTTTAGTATAAATGAAGCTAGATCTATTCTTTCAGAGCTGTTTTACCTGGTTCCAATCTGAGCCATAATTCTTGGTTTAGGATCCATCACCTAACCCTTGATTTGGAGCCTGTTCAGACTCAGGCCCCACATGAGTTTGAGTTGCTGTCACTACTGAGGAGTGTTACTTCTCCAATTCACTGTCATTCTTTGTCATGTGTATTTCAAGAACACTTAAATAAAACACAAAAGAGAACAGCTCAGCCTCTGGAGGTGACTAGGTTCCTGTGTGGATTCCCAGGCTGTGTGGATCAACAAAAGCTGGCCCTTATCCTGGACATCTGGAAAGATGTGGGAGAGAGGGACAGGAATTAGGTCTAAGGAAAAGTGGCTGAGCCAAGGAGAGGCAAAGTCAAAGTCAGCCCAGGATCTGGGCAGGGTTGAGGGGTGGTGTGGGGGATGAGTAGTTTCCCCAAGGCCAAGAGGTGCAGAAAGGGAGAGTGTTTTACAGATGCCATGTGGTGTGTCAGGGTCCCTGAATGCTTCTAGAAAGCTACACTCTTGCGAAAGCAGGGGTCCCTGGTTGTTAATATAAAACATATTACTTTAAATTTATACTGTATATTTATTTTTCAGCCAACACCTAATCTTATCTTTGCTTTAGTCCAGTGGCTTCCAAACTTTTGCACTGAGACCCACAGAAAATCTTTTACATCCCAACCCATTACGCACATCTGTACACTCTTAGCTGAGATACAAGTTCAATAAAACAATATGTATGTATTGTTATTACATATGATATCCTGTGATACTTACCTTGCCTTCCCTTGTATTCCCCTGACTTCCCTTGTATTTTTTGTTGTTGTTGTTTGTTTGTTTGTTTTGAGACAGTCTCATTCTGTTGCCCAGGATGGAGTGCTGTGGCATGATCTCAGCTCACTACAACCTCCGCCTCCTGGGTTCAAGCATTTCCGGTGCCTTACCTCCCAAGTAGCTGGGATGACAGGTGTGCGCCACCACTCCTGGCTAATTTTTGAAAATATTTTTAGTAGAGACGGAGTTTCACAATGTTGGCCAGGCTATTCTCAAACTCCTGACCTCAGTGATCAGGCCCGCCTCAGCCTCCCAAAGGGCTGGGATTACAGGTGTGAGCTACCACGCCTGGCCTCTGCTCCTATATTTTTAAAGATACTGATTGTTACCCACCAAGTTCATCCTATAACTTACTAATGAATTGCAACCTGCAGATTGAAACTGTTTTTCATTCCAGTCAGTATAGCTACTTCCAACTGCTATGGCTACCCCAGCATAAGCACCATGCTGTTCCCACCTCCTGAAGCAAACCCAAGGCAGCCCTAGATCTGCTGCCCTACCTCGTCCTTCTGTTTGTCCCTCCCTCCTCACTTCTCACAGCCACTCCCTCTCACTTTTCCCCATCTCGCTTTTACTTGATTTCTCAGTTTTGGAGAGATAGAACAACAACAAAAAAAAATTTCCCAAAATATGGTAACCATACCTATCCTGGGGCCAAGATGATTTTAGGGATACAGAGATGAACTTATTCTCCTTTTGCTAGTTACAGCCCTCTTTTTTCCAGTTGTCTTCTATACATAACAAGTGATGCTGGTTTTCTCTTTAGAAGAATAAAAAGTAATTGTAGCTAAAGTTTATTGAATACTTGCCATATGTCAGGCATTATTTTCAGAACTTTACATAGGTAAACTTGTTTAACCTCCATAACAATCCTATGAAGCAGTTGCTAATATTATTATCACCATTTCACAGATGAAAAAACCCCAGAGGCCCAGGGAGGTTAGGAATTTGCCCGAGATCACACAGCTAGTAAATGGAGGGACCAGGAAGTCTAGCACCTTGGAAGAAAGTCAACTCTAGAAACAGCATTGAGTCAAACTCTCATTCTACCACTCTCTAACTGTGTGAACTTAGGCGAGTTATTCAACCTACCTGTACCTCAGTTTTCAAATCTCTGCCTTAGTTTCCTCACTGAATCTAACACATCATCAATTTATAAATCACTAAAAAAGATATAAAAGTATAAATTTAATCATGACTGGCTGGGTGTAGTGACTCATGCCTGTAATCCCAGCACTTTGGAAGCTGAAGCAGGGGAATCACTTGAGGCCGGGAGTTTAAAACCAGCCTGGACAACATAGCAAGACCCTGTCTCTTAAAAGAAAATTTAATCATGACTTATATGCTTTCTTATCAATTATTCATCCTGATAACAGAGAATGCTAAAGTATAAAAAAGAACATCTTAGAATCAATGAAATATAATAATACTACTACACTGTAGGATTATCAAGAAGAGTACAGGAATCCAGCATTTTTTATGGTGCCTGGTACACAGGAAGTTCTTCATCCATGTTAGCTACTCTGGTTGTTACAATGGCTGTGCCTATTTAAGAGGGGAAGGAACTGAGGCACACAGAGATTACATTCTCAGGTTGCCCTGGTAGGAAATTGGTGGTCCCCAGATCTAGCTGAGGTCTGTAACTCTCCTGCTGGCTGGGGCTGCCTGTCTCCAAGTCGGGTGAGGCCTGGATTGTGTCTGAACACCAGACCAGTGGGCTTTCATTTTGCTTTATGTGCCTTCATCAAGAACTATCAACTGGGTGTCGTGGCTCATGCCTGTAATCCTAGCACTTTGGGAGGCCGAGGCATGTGGTTAACCTGAGCTTGCAAGTTCGAGACCAGCCTGGGCAACGTGGTGAAACCCCATCTCTACTAAAAATACAAAAATTAGCCAGGAGTGGTGGTGCGCGCCTGTAATCCCCACTACTCAGGAGGCTGAGGCACGAGAATCACTTGAATCCGGGAGGCGGAAATGCAGTGAGCCAAGATCATGCCACTGCACTCTAGCCTGGGTGAGAGAGTGAGACTCTGTCTCAAAAAAAAAAAAAAAAAAAAAAGAAAGAAAGAAAGAAAAAAGATCTATTGAGCCCATTTGCCTCAGGACCTTCCAGGTTTTTGCCTTTCCTGTTTCCAGAGTCCTGAAGGTCATAACCATGGCCCCCATTTTCCCCCCATTCCCAGGGGAGTGTCTAGACTTTCTGACTCAAGACAAATTACCAAATGTACAAACGCCCATTCCGCTTAATGACTTTACTTCCACTTTCACAGACTCTCGGATGTGGCCGGAAATAGTCCTAAACCCTGTATTCTTTCATAGAGCTGAGCTAAATTAAGCGGGTAGTGTTCCTCCAGAATTCCTCTCCCAAGCACTTAACGCTGATGTCCGTCCCTCCCTACTTTGCTCACAGAACAGATGTCTGAAAAAACGTCACTTGACTGTGAAAAAGGAAAAAATGTTTCTAAAATGTGGATTTCCACGCCCACCCCCATACATAAATTCTTGGATCTACTGCTAATGCACTCTTTATGCATATTTATTCAACACACATACTCCTCCACACATGCACCCACATACATGCAATGGACTCCCTACCCTCACCATTCACATGAACATTGTCACAAGGATTTTCTAACTTACATTTTTAATTTTTTTGCTCCATAACCATGGCTTTGAGCTAATTATTTCACATTTTCTTAATGTACACCAGAAATGGCATTTATATCTCAGTCTAGCAGTAGGTTCACTGGCAGGCAAGGCAGAAAGAACAAATTTGGTCATAGCTAGACGACAGAGCCACAGACCCCTGCTTAATTTCTGGTGTCCTTGGCAGGCTGCCTGAGAAGGAACTCCGTTCCCTGGGAACTCAGGCATTGGATGTAATAAGCACTGACTTGTACATGAAAAGACTAAAGCTTTGTTGTACAGAGAGCACTAGGTCTTAGGGGATGACTTAGTGCCTTAGATTCCCATATTAGCACAAAGGTTAAACCTGACACTATTAATTGCAACCTTTCCAGATAATTATTTTCTCCTTTACCCTATTGGGACCGCTTATGTTCTCCGAGAAAACTCCCTGGGGTGAGCTTTCGTTACTTGCCATCTTCTTTTGTCTTCAGGGAAAGTGAAAGCGAGGCACGGTGCAGCTGGAATCAAGCGTTTGCTGTCTCCTGCCTTTTTACCATGACGACACACTGAGGGCACTTTGAGAGCGAGAACTGTCCTCTAGAGGGAGAGACAGGAACACACACTGGAGGCTGAACGTTGCCTGTACCATCCCCAGTAGTTCTGAATTGTCATACTTTGCAGGAGGACCCTGGCTGGGGGCCTCCATTTTTTGCTCTGGGACTGAATCCTCTCTTGCTGGCTCTGTGGCAGTCGGCCACCCTTTGCTGTTGACTGGTCCTCATACATCCATGAAAGCCTTGGGAAGGGATACGCTCTTTCCTTGGCTCTTCCCTGTAAACAGCAACGCAGGCCCTCCAGTTCCCAGACCAAGTGGCTAATGTTGGGGTTCAAGAAACGGTACCCCAAAATGAAGGCCTCAGAGCAGCCACAGAAGCAAAAGTTTTTCTCTGATCTTTTCCTGCCCTCCTGTCTTGCAGTTCCTTTCTCCCCTGCAACCCAAGGCTAGCCATAACAACTAGAATCCCTCTTCCCCCAAGGCGAGGCATGGAAACTAGAACCCCTTTTCCTGAAAGCCAGCCAAAAAACCTAAAAATATTCCATACAAAAAAGGGCCAGAAATAAATGATCTGACCTACCTTGTTTGACTGTAGGTCAGAAGACCCCCATTCCAGAGAACCTCCATTCCAGAGAGGGCAAAAGTCCGCATACCCAGAAGGAAGGAATGCTACACAGGGACACCAAGAAGAACCTGAACAGACAGGTCTTGCGGAGTCTCCCTGCTCAGTCTATTCGCAGTAGATCAGACCCTTTTTGTCCAATCATATTTCTACGTGGCTATGCATACTTTGTTGAACCTAAGCATAAAAATAGACATTTTTCGTTGTATCTTTGGGTCTTCATTCTGAAGACTCCATGTATACATGTGAAATAAATGTGCATGCCTTTCCTCCTATTCACCAATCTGCTTCATGTCAGTGATCTTACAGCAAACCTTTAGGGGACCAAGCGCCTCAGCCCCCACGCTATTCTTAGAATCATAGGTTGAGGCTGGCTCCCACCCAACCACCAACTGACCTCTCTGAGGCCAGAGTGAGCTTACTTTTCAACACCAGGAATGATCAGGCTTCTCTATTTCATGCAGGAGAGACCCGAACGCTCTCCCAAGCCCAGGAAAAGGGAATGATTTGTTTTCCTCTTCACATCTTGTAAAACTGAAACTCTATACTCATTAAACATCAACTCTCCACTTCCTCTCCCCTAGTCCCTGGCAAGCATCATTCTACTTTCTGTCTCTGTGGTTTTGACTATACTTATACCTCATATAAGTGGAATTATACAACGTTTATCTTTTTGTGACTGATTTATTTCACTTAACGTAATGTCCTCATATGTTGTAGCATGTCAGATTTTCTTTTCTAAGACTGAATAATGTTCTATTGCATGTATCCGCCATATTTTGCTTATCCGTATGTTGATGGACACTTGCCAAAGACACGTTTTTTCACTGAATTACTTTCAGCTTCAGAATTCTAAAGATCCAGTCTATCCCAGGAAACTCCATTTCATATGTATTTTTCAATGATTAACCAATACTTGTTTAAAACTTGCAATTTTTACTGAATATATAATCTATATCTGTCCTTTATCATCTGACATTTTTCTACTATGTAATTTTCATGAACTGTTTAGTGTCCCTTGTGGCCTATCAGCCAGAATGGTCTGGGTTAAGCTATAGTAACAAATACCCCCAACATCTCAGTGACATAAAACCATTTTTAATTTCTTGCTCACTCTATGTGTCAATTGTAGATCAGTTAGGGATTGGCTCTGTCACATAATGTTCTCACTCCAGGACCCAGGTAGAAGAAAAACTTGACAATGGGGGAAAAAAAATTATACACTAGTTCTTAAAGTTTCTGCCTGGATGCCACATTGTATTTCCTGTCACATTTCATTGGCTAAAGCTAGTCACATGGCTTCACTTAACCTAAAGTGAGAAAGAAATGAAATCTTACTATGTGTCCAGGAGGAGAATTGGAAATATTTGGTGGACAGCACTAATGGTTACCACATATAAATGTAATATGATAAAGGATTCCCTATTTTAGGGCATGTAAGATTTTTCCAATTTTTCCTTAAGCTGAGCAAGTTTGTGGATAAGTATTTTTTTAAGATGACCAAAGAAGTATACAAAATTTCAGGTGGAATGTTAGTAAAACCAGCCATTTATGTTGAGGTGGTGCAAATCTTAAACAAATTATAAGTCCAAGCAATGATAATGATTTTGAGTCTTGTCATCCAACATTGCTCCAAATGTCAACAATCCAAAGTAAAACAGGCAAAAAAAAAAAAAGAGCCAGAATACTTAAATTTGCTTCTTAGATTGCCTAAAGTCTGTCTATCTATTGTCTGTTTTTTTATTGTTAATAATGAATATTCTGTATCTTTATATAGGAAGATTCCCAAGATTATCAGGTCCAGCTAAAACGTTATCAGTTTGCAAATTATTCATCATCTGTTGCCCCCACTACTGAATCTAGTATGCAAGGTTTTGCATGCCAAACTAAGCACATGTGGCTTCAGGTGCTGTTTTCCAATCTTTTCCAGATGATCCCTTATGAAAACCTGCTTAGACACCCAGGTACATATTACCTCTAGCTGTGGACAAGTCCATCTGCAAATAATCATACCCTCCACACCCACTGACAGTAAACTCATGTAACAGCTAATGGGCTAATAGCCAACATTAACTTAAGGGACTGGCCACTGCCCAAGGTAAATCAAGATACCACGGAGGTAATAACACAAACAGTCTTGACAAATCAAATTCAAGGATAACTGTTGAACAGGGCCAGTGGTGCAACTGTATCTGTGTAAATGGTGGCCAGACAGACTCACTTGGTAGCTGTTTTGCATCGTTTATCTCATATTCCAACTGCAAGACAAAGGGCAAAATGGCACTGCTTTCCAAGTTATGTGAAAAATGCATACTGCATTCAAACTACTGTTGTCCTCACTGAAACATCCATCCAACCAAGCTATGTGTATGTTACAAATATACCTTCAATTGTTTTTGTTATATCTTTTATTATTTAAGACCACTTTACCGTAATCATCTTCATGGGTACTTACGTGTGTTAAGTGGGGAAGGGAGATGAAAATGATCATTTTGAAATGTGTTTGAGAAATACTAGACAAAACAAAGATAATTAAGATTCTTAATTGCAAGACTTCTCAGAGTCTTTGATATACTAATGTGCCAGTAAATTTTCAAAAGGTCCCTAGAGTTCATCAATATAAATGACCACAGTGCATTATTTTAAAGTAAAGAAACAAAATATCATTAATGTATGAACAAATGGTTTGCCTCTTTCTTGACCTGTACCCTCAATGAAAACGTCTAACATTGTTCACTCAGCACCTTTCCCTCTATTTGATATTCATCTCATGGTCCTCATTCTACATCCTCAACGAATCAATCAGAAGTGGAAGACTCAGGGTATCTGGAATGAGGGATTGTCATCAGACAAGGTCAGGGCTTTCTTGAAAGAAATTTAAAATGATGGAAAGAAAGGGGAAGAGGAAGAAAAGAGAAGATCCTACAAAGGTAGAGGGTGTCCAAGATAATTTGGTGTGGAACTGAGTGAAAAAAATGGAGGAAGAGAGGTGTTGAGAAAGCTTTGAGATGTGAGACAATTATATAAGGAGAAGAATGAGGAAAAGAAAAATTTAAGAAATGAAGTTAGGAATTATGGATTGGATCTCCTTTAATATTCTTTGAGAAATGAAAGAAATGAAAGAGAGTGATCACATTTGGTTACTGAACTGTTTCTTTGAATGCTAACCCTGTTGAGACTGGCCACGTGAGCCCCAGGATTTATTCAAGTTACAACAGAACATCTCCACACCAGTATTCCACAAAATACCTTTAGAGAAATGCTAAATAGCACTGTCAACTTACACAACCTAGAAGAGAGATAGGGAAAGAAGCAAAATATTGATTGCTTTTGGCCCAGGAGTCTTTCAAGATTTAGAAAACAAAGCTTAGAAGCAATGGCATTTTGTTTTTAAATTGTAAGGATTGAAACAAAACTAAGAATGAATTTTTCAGTTAAAAAAAAAGGTTACAATTTTTGATATTGATTTCATAAAAGAAAACATTAAGGCTGGACACAGTGGCTCACACCTGTAATCCCAGCACTTTGGGAGGCTGAGGCGGCAGATCGCTTGAAGCCAGGAGTTTGAGACCAGCCTGCCTGACATGATGAAACCCTGTCTCTACTAAAAATACAAAAGTTAGCCAGGCGTGGTGGTGGGCACCTGTAGTCCCAGCTACTCCAAAGTCTGAGGCACAAGAATTGCTTGAGCCCAGGAGGTGGAGGTTGCAGTGAGCTGAGATTGTACCACTGTGCTCCAGCCTGGGCGACAGAGTGAGACTCTGTCTCAAAAAAAAAAAAAAAAAAAAATCAGAGCACTGCTTTCTCATACAATTTTGATTATTGCTTTGATTGAAACATAAATTTGTCAGTTCAAATAAAACTTGTAATAACCCCACTTTGAATTTACATTAGTTCTAAGCTATTTGTTTGGATAATTATGGATATTACTTGTATATCATACCAGTATACTTGTATAGCATACTACTCCATTAGATCATTAATATTAAATGATTAATACATGTAAAACAGTTAGAAGAGGGCCGTTCATTTAGTTAGAACTCCATACATTATCAGTTTTATTACCAAATTTCATCACTTTAAAACTTTTTTTTTTTTTTTGCCTTTTTGCAGTATCTCTGAAGTTGGGATGGTATCTTAGTCTGTTTAATCTACTATAACAAAATACAATAGGGTGGCTTATAAACAACAGCAACTTAGATCTCACAGTTCCGGAGGCTGGGAAGGCCAAGATCAAGGCACTGGCAGATTCAGAGTAAGGGCCTGCCTCCTCACAGACAGCTTTCTTCTCACTGTAACCTCACATGGCAGAAGGAGCGGAAAGAAGGGGCATGTGCAATCTCTTTTATAAGGACACTAATCTCAGGGGGACTCTGCCTTCATGATGTAATCACCTTCCAAAGGCTCCACCTCAAATTGGGCAGAAGGATCTAACATATGAATTTGGGATACACAAAAATTTAGATTAGAGCAGATGGTGTGCCATAAATTCATTGGTAGCATGTTTTTCCTTCTTAGTGGTACATTAAATAACAGTGTTTTCAACAACTGATATTGTCTTTGATTCAACAAAATACACTATTATTATTACTTGGCCCCTTTTCTCCCATTATTTTTGAATATTTTGCTATACTTTTGTTTTCCACAAATGATTACCTTTCATTTTATAAACTGATAGTCAAATACATATACCTTACATATTATTTTTACAAATCAAAGTACCACCCCCTTCTACTCCCACAAGATCTGTCAGGGTGAAAGATATGGTGGATAATCAGGGTTTCAGGTAATATATCGCAATTTACTCTACCTTAGGGAATGTTTGATAAGGAGTTGAAATAAACAACAGATTAATCAGAAGAAAGACTTCAAGGCAGGGAGATATAAGGAAGACAAGATATGGTGTTGAATAATAACCCTTATAAAACACGTAGAAGCTTTCTTAATCAATATTCACATAATCA
Source organism: Mandrillus leucophaeus (assembly GCF_000951045.1). Taxonomy (NCBI): domain Eukaryota; kingdom Metazoa; phylum Chordata; class Mammalia; order Primates; family Cercopithecidae; genus Mandrillus; species Mandrillus leucophaeus. The sequence goes on from NW_012104554.1 coordinate 663,258, forward strand.
GCTTATTGGATTTACCCATAGTCTCCATTCCCTTGAACATCTCTAGTGGAAACTTTGAGTACATGAATCTGTAGCAGTTAGGGTTCTTTGGTTGCAAGTAACAGAAACCAAATTCTTCCTTGCTGACTTAAGCAAAATGGGAGATTTTTGAAAGCCAATAGGACAGCAAAAGAAATAGGCTCAGAGACCAAACTCAGAAATGGCTGGAGCACCAGGCTTTGCACCAGGGAAACCTTATGGATCTTTACGGTGTCAGGAATACCCAGCTTTCTTTTCTGGGAGCTACTCCTGGTCAAAATGGGTCTACTCTTTTTCAATCTGTTTATCTTTCTGGTTGAGGCCGAAAGTGTACGGAGGGAGCCTATAGATCCCCAGGTCATGTACCTGCTCCTTGACTGAGGGAGAGCAGTGCACCTTGATCAAAGTCCTACCAGAGCATCTCCAAGGGAAGCGGCAAATCCCCAGAAGGAACTAAGCACTATTACCAAAGGAATGTAGAATGGACACTGGCCTACCGAAATAACCAACAAATGGCCACTACCAATGTAAACAACAACAGCAACTAGCACTTGGTCCTCCCATCATGCTAAATTCCACAACCAGTAGGAAAGTCCATTGTAAAATGGAAAGAGCCATAAACATAGCTTTTGTACTTGTACTCCAGAAGACATCCTACCTGGAATAGAAGAACTTGAGGGCAGCACGAGTGGAGCAAATCTTATCAAGCTCAGCCTGCATCCCACAAAGAGTGAATGCACAGGCCACAAAGAAAGGCACTTCCCGAGGCAACCCCAGCTTTTGCCTTTATCCTTGATGTGCCTACTCAGCTATTAGTGCTGCGTGATCCTACAGGTCAATCTCATTAGCTCATCTTCAAAATACTCGAATTTGTTTCCATGCACAAGATTAATCCTAGCTGGTAGCTTGACTTATACATTAGATGACTCACCATGTGCATGCCAACAATCTTAGCTTTTCTCACAGTTGCATGAGTCAACTTGCTTCTGTTAACTTGGGCGAATGATAGTTCTCCTTGTTTCCATCACCTGGCTTTTTTGGTGTTTTGTTCTGCCCCCAAGTGCCACTTTCTCCTTCCTGACTCACCTGTGTCTCCTTGCCTTTGCATTTGCTGTCCTACTGATTCCACAAACAATGCCCACTCAGGGGCACATGTTCCTGCCATGGAGAAAAACAAAACAAAGCACAGCTGCTGAGCTTGTCACCTGCTTTCTTGGTAGGAGCAAGATGTTATTTTCTGCAAAGGCAGTTGTGGCAAGAAGCCCATCCCTTAGCCTTAGCAGGAGCAGAGCGGGGACTAAAGCTTCATGTGAATCTAATCTGCAAAAATCCCAGGGTGGAGTCTTTCTGGTTTCCATCTGCCACCTTTTAAATGGTGTATTTTATTATTACTGCACTTACCAAGAGTTATCTTTTCCACTCTGGTTTAAATACAATGTTAAAGACATTTAGAGAAGAACCAGTAATTTAAAGGAAAGTTGCTAAGCCAATAATTTTGTATGAATTTGGGTATAGAAGACTGAGGGAAACTAGAAAATGGATGTTCAATACAGCATTTCAACATAGGGTTAGATGATACTACTTTATGTTTTTGCTTATTCACGTGTGAGTGCATATTACGTATGGAATTCTGTTTTAATGGCTGACCCTGCACAGAGGTCGGTCTGAGAGCGCCAAAAAACACTTAGGTCTGAACAATTTGCCTTGTCTCAACTTGCACTCTGCAACCCCACTTGCTTCCCATCCTTCTGGCTCCTGAGCTCTGGTTTTTCCGTTTGTTGACCTTGCCGTGCTCCCTGGATCTCACACCTGGCACCAGTTTTCTGCTTACAGCGTTTTACTGCCTTTCTTGATGAGAGCTTAGATTTTCCTTCTGGCCTTCCTTTCTTCTGCCATTGGCTCAGCCCTCAGCACCTTTACCATTTCCTCTTTGACAAAGGACAGCTATAAACAACTCTGTGAGCAGAACCCAGACATCTAAGGGAAAAAGAAAACCAGAATGAAGAATGTATGGTTTATTTGAGGAAATAGGCCCTGCATATATTGACAAACATGGTTTGAAACACACAAAAAGCATTCAGAGATAGAGCACTGTCAAAAGCCTAACTTTTGGAAATAATTTTATAGGCTAAGGGTGATAAACAAGATCTATCTTCCATGCCAATTCTAATCGGTTGGTAGTGCCAACTGTGGGAAAGGATTCTAAACCTTCATCTGCGTTGAGCTGGAAAGAGTATCTTGATCAATTAGTGAGATCGACCTTGAGCAAGGCAACAAGCGTTTGCTTATTGCTACCCCTGCTGTGACAAATAGCCCACCCTTTTGAAATTTTTAAGTAGAAGAGTTTTTAAAAATGAAATCACTATTTTAAGGAGATTAATTTGGCTTTGCACAGAATGATTGAGAGGAGGAGAAAATGTTTCCAGAGACACAAGTTAAAAGGCTCTTACTGTCTTGTTAAATGACAAAGTGGCTAAACACAGCTCCCAAAAGATGGGGAGAAAGATGACATAAATTGGAGGAGCACTGTTCTCTGGGGAGTGAGGCTGAACCAATGTCAGTGGGAATTAGCTGGACCTGGAAAGGATGTCGCAGTGGCGGAAGCAGTGATTTCTTATCCCTCCTGACAGGGGGCCAACAAGGAAGAATGTCGGTTCCCCATACCCAGTCCAATGCCAAATAGGCATCAGTATTGAGAGCAGCAGAAAACTATGTCCCATGCCACTTGCCAATGGGAAGAGCTATCCTCCGTCCTTTCCCGCCAAGCCCCAGCAGGTGGAAGATGACCAGTGTGGATTCTGGGTTGGACAAAACCAGACTGATGAGTGTCTGTATCTGGATGTCAATCACTGTGAATATAGGAAGAAACAGATGGATAAAAATATTTTAAGAAGTAAAATAGAATTGATTATAAGAATAAAATATAAAAATATTTTAAGAAGTAAAATAGAATTGATTATAAGAATAAAATAAATAGGATTTTGTGAGTAACTAAAAAAGAATTAGGAAAAGTAGAAATGACTCTACAGTTTCAGATATGGGAAAATGGGGAATGTAAGAGATTTACAGAGGAAGTTGAAGTGTGGCAGAGAGTTTCTCTAATATATGTCTTCTTTTTTCCCATAGAACCAGAACTGCAGACTTTTAGCTGAGCATATTACATCTCAGAATAAAGATTGCATTTCCAGGCTTCCTTTCGGCTCAGTGCCTGTGTGTAAGTTCTTGCCTGTAGGATATAAATAGAAGCAACATATGCAAGTTCAGGGTTGTGCCTTCCTCCTCCCTTTTTCCCCTTCCAACTGCCAAGGAGGCTTATGAAATGATGCTGATGAACTGCCTTGAACCATATGGGCAAAAGCAACTCTCTAGAGATGGAACAGCAAGATCAAAGGATCCTGGTCCTTGATGCTGCCATAGGAGCCCAGGACTGCTTACACATAGGCTGTTACAGAGGTGTGGGCCTCAGAGAGATCCTCTATCTGTGCCAATTCTCTATTATCACAAGTCTTAGTTATATCTTCACCTATATCCTAATTTCTACCTGGAGTGACTTTTATAAGAAAGGCATTAAAAGATTACGTTAGGGCCAGGCACAGTGGCTCATGCCTGTAATCCCAGCACTTTGGGAGGCCAAGGCGGGTGGATCACGAGGTCAAGAGATTGAGACCATCCTGGCCAACATGGTGAAACCTGATCTCTACTAAAAATACAAAAATTAGCTGGGCATGGTGGCACATGCCTGTCATTCCAGCTACTTGGGTGGCTGAGGCAGGAGAATCACTCGAACCTAGGAGGCAGAGGTTGCGGTGAGCTGAGATTGCACCACTGCACTCTAGCCTGGTGACACCATGAGACTCTGTCTCAAAACAAAAACAAAAACAAAAACAAAAACAAAAACGTTGCATCTTCACCTATATCCTTACTTCTACCAGAAGTGTCTTTTACAAGAAAGATGTTAAAAAATTACATGCCAGGGCCAGGTGTGGTAGCGCCCATTGTATTCCCAGCTACTCAGGAGGCTGAGCCCAGAAGTTAGAGACTGCAGTAAGCTATGATTACACCACTGCAGTCCAGCCTGGGTGACAGAGCAGGACTCCATCTCTAAAGTAAATAAATAAAAATTACATGCCAGGATAATCAGGCATTTTGCAATGAGATGATTGAACTGTTCTATGTAATCCTCTCAGTAATCAGGAAAATGGAGGGGATGCTGGAAAACTAGAGACAACCAAAAGTAAGGAACAAGTTTTTGTTGTTGCTGTTGTTTGTTTGTTTGTTTTTACAGAAAGCAGGTGGGTCCTGACAATGAGAGATTGGTAAGCATGGAGGCGACCTGAACCAGGTTGTAGACCAGGAAGATCCATGAGCATTTGGAACAAGAGGTAGGGACCAGCAGGAGGCAACATAAGCTCAGAAAAACCAAATACAACTTTTTGTTTTGATTGTGACTACAGACAGGTAAATCAAGATATGTCTGTGCACATAACATATCTGAATTTCTACAAAGCATTTAACAAAGTCTTTCTGAATTTGTTTCTGGAGAAAATGGAGGAGCCTGTAGTAGATGATAGCCTTGTTGGATGGATATGTGTGTAACTGAGTGGATCTGCATCCACATGGGAGGAAAGGTAAGACAAAGTGCCAGAGAGGCCCAGTACTCAAACTCCATTAATACAAGTCTGGAGTGCATGGCAAGGAGAGAATTGGACTGATCTACTCACCCAGCTGGAATCTATGTTCCATTCATGGTGCCTTGAAAAGAGACATTGACAGACTGCTACTCATCCAGAGGCGGGCAATCAGGGTAAATTGGAAATTAAGGAACTGATAAAGAATGCAAAGTATTTAGCCTGAAGACCTAAAGCCTTGGGAGGAGGGCTGGATGATGGCAACAGTCTTCAAGTATCTTCAGAATTATTCCTTTAGAATGTTCTATGTGGTTCCATTGGCTGCATGTTTTCCCTAAGGCTATAACATGAGTCAGTGGCAGACTGGAATTGGAACTTGGGTTTCAGATGTGCTGGTTCTTGCAACATAGTGTTCCACGCCAGGCCCCTCCTGATAACAGGCTACTTGAGCACGATATTTTGATTCTGGCTTTTGGGTGATTTATACTTTTGTGAGAATGCATTTTAGGCTCTGTTCAGAAGGAAAAGAGGGTTAGAAGAGGCTGAGGGTTAGAGATGCATGTTTCCCACCTCCCCACTTCCTCCTGGGTCTCCTCTTCTCTTTCCTCTTGTGCTCCCTTCTCACCCACCCACTCTACCCACAATGAATCCTCAATTTCTCTCACTTCATTATCTCAGCACCTTATTAGAAGAAATAGAACTACACTAATTAAGAGGTGGTTTGGTAGTGGGTAAAAGAGCTCTAAAGTCTAGATTTGGGATCAGATAACCTGGGTTTATAGTCTCTCTCTCTCTCTTACCAACTAACTGAGTGACTTTGGACCCAGTATTTAGTTTCTTCAAATAAGGGGATTTAAAATTCCTTTCTGGTTCTACAATTCTATGATAAAATATCCATTCAAGTGAATTCACATTTTTCAAGGAAAAATCACCCAGTATGTACCTGAAAGACCCTCTGGTCACCAGAGGTTCATATGCTATCCTCTGCCATGCACAGAGCTCTCCAGCCTCCTCTCTTCTCATTGTCTAGGTCCTCTTCTCCCATCTCCATCTGTCTAAATGTCATCATCCTCCAAGTTCAATGTAGAGTTCTTCTCTGAAGTCCAAGAGCACTTGCTGTCTACACCTTGACTAGTTGGACAAGGCCATGTCTTTTGGAGCAGGAAATGAGTTTCCCACTGCACTATCAGGATTTTTTTCTTAGTAATTACTGATTGATTGCTAACATGAAATAATCAATATGTAATGACAGGACTGAGAATTCAGCAACATAGGCTAGTAAAATAATTATGTGAGAAGCCAACATATCCCTACATCCTCCTCAATTATGTATGTAAGATTAGCCTTGGCAGCCCCGTATCCAGGCACATGTATCATAATGCTTTTAATATTCCCAGAACAGCGGGAGAGACTCAGCTCTGTTCACCAAATCACCATTCAGCCTAACATTCACTGAGCACCAGCTTGGTGCCAGGCACTGTGCTAAGTGCTTTACACAAATCATCCCACGTGACCCTCACAATCATGGCATGAGGTAGTTACTGTTATTGTCCCTGCTTTATAGATGAAGAAAACAAAAGTTCAGAGGAGTTAAATAACCTTGAGTACTCAAAGTAGTTACTGACCTTAGTTACTCATAATAATTGAATATGATATAGTTACAGTAGTTGAAGACAAGAGCCAAATCCAGGCTGTCTGATGCTAGAACCTGAGTCTTACCTGAGGCACCAGACAGGTCCTTACAGTAGGCACACAGACTTCTCCCTCTTGTGGCCTGGAGTCCAGAAAGAGAAATGGGTTGGCAAATAGGTCATCTGAATACAGCCAGATAGTGTAAGAGTAGGCACAAGATGGGCCAAGGGAAGGCTTGGCCAAGGTAGGCCAAGGGATAGTGTAAGAGTAAGCACACAGCAGGGCCAAGGGAAGCCTCCTGAGAAGAACTGGTATCTATATGGAGTTTCCCAAAATGACCCAAGTAAGCCAGAAGAAGCAAGGTGTTCTCCAAGCAAAGGACCCAGCAGAAACCAAGAAGCAACTGATAGAGGGGAGAACATGGCTTGTTTGTATCAATGCAAGCAGTTTAGAATGACTGCAGGACAGAGGGCAGGGAGAGGAGTAAGGCTGGGGCGGTACACAGGGGTCACAGCAAAAATGGCCTCGTATGCTCAAGTAAGACATGTGGGCTTTGTGTGAGAGTAGTGGGGGCCACTGAAGGACTTTAAGCAGGAAAATGATATGATCAGATTTCTGCATTAGAAAGATCACTAAGTTTGCTGTGTTGAAAAATGGATGTAGCAGCCAACTTCTTCCTTCCTAACAGAACTCTCAGCTTGTTTAGAAATCCTCCTCTTCTGGGTGGCCAAGTGCAGGGGAGTCTCCTTGAGGGCTTCTAGAAAAGTTTCCTCCTGCATAAGTGAAGCACACAAGAAGAGATGGCCTTTTCCACCTCTGGACTTCGTAGGTACCAGATATGACACCAGGAATGGATGTGGTTATCAATCTACCAGCCTGATGAAGTTACCACATGGGTGAGTTTAAGGCTAAAAGGTGCAGAGAGAAGTAGAGCTAGAGCCTTGGTGGGCTGTTCTGGAGCCTGCCCCTACAAGGAACCTGTGGTTAGGTGCAACAGCAAGCCAATTTTAGTCACAGTTTTCACATAGCCAACAGTATCCTGACTGATATTTGAGTCAGGCCAGAGGCAGGGAGACTGGTGAGGCAACCATTGTGGTAATCCAAGCAAATATGATGGTGAATTGGCCTCAGGCAGTGGCCATGGGAATGAAGAGAAGTAGGCAGATCCAGGAGACAGGGGAAGGCTCCATAAAACATGGTGCTTGATAAGGACATGGGATGATGAGACAGGGTGGAGTTTAGGATTTCCCTCAATCACATTTTCCTCTTAACTTCCATGATGAATTCAGATGTATTCTTGTAATACAGAACCTTTTTTTCAACGTCAATTTAGACTCAAGAAGCTCTTCTGCTCCCTCCAAGAAGTCTCCAACTGAGACTGCAATGCCACAGGGACAAACCTCCCAAGGGAGAGTGGTAAAAAGAAAGATGCCAGCAGCAGGCTCTCCCTTTGTTTCCATCTGGTTCCTTTTCTTTTCTGTGTTTATGAGCAGTCATGGCAGTTTAATTCTGAATTTATCTTATTAGCCTATTCTGGGCCGAAAAGATATCCTCCCACCTACTGACCTCTTTGGAGACTACTGCATGAGTCCAATCCTGAAGAAAGCACCATATCCCAAAGCCTAAAGATCAATGGTCTCCTCCTACCAGCCCTGGTTTGAAAACAAACCAGGGCTAGATCCTGTCTAGGTCCAGGCAGAACCCCAGGGCTGGACTTTCTTTCACAGTCTTTGCTGTTTCTTTCACCCAACACTATCTTCAGTGGAGTCTGTGTCTTTCATTTGCCAGGCTGGGGCTCTCTTTCATCATTGCTGCCATAGAGAAGCCTTAAGGGAAGCCTTGCTGCTTCCATATAAAAGCGCACTATTGTCTTGTGGCTGGAGACATCCCACCTGCCTTTACAGATCCACTCTCCACCTTTCTCTCCCTGTGTGGGATGCATGAGGCTGATGCATGAGGTATCGATAGGCTCATGTTCCCTGTGGCTTCCAGCTGGGCTGGGCCAATTGCAAGCAAGAGATCAGAGGGAGACAGTACATGGAAGCAAGGGTCTTTATTCCTTTAGCAACTCCAGTTGGGGACTCTGCAGATGGGCTGCATTCCTTGCACAAAGATTCTAGCTCCTTTAAGGCAGGCTTCTACCCACAGCCCTCTTAATCTTGGGGTTTCAGTAACTGCTCTCTCCCCTCGCTCCTTCAGGCCTAGGGTGGAGAGCAGTACCTAGCTATCCATGAACAACTACACTCTCCCTTGTGGCTTCTCTATACCCTGCCTATAACTTTGAAAATAATTCCTTTATTTAACTCTACTCGAAGTATCCCAATTTGAGTATACCATCTCTTTCCTGCCAGGATCCTGGCTACTCCCAGCCAGTCCAAGGGGTTTGGAAGTCATCCTATCTTTTCCATTGACCTTTCACATCTCATCCAATGTTTTTTATTGTGATTGTTTAGGGAATTTGAAAAGACAAGACTAAATATGTAAGGAGCATGATGAAAATCTGACCCCAAGAAAGAATATGGGAAGGAAGGTTGGATGGAAGCATTCTAGACTGCTAGGCAATCTAGAAGAGGTTTGGCAAGGCTGCTGGGGAGTTCTCAAGCCAACATCACCCATCAGAGGAGTCTTGGGTTTCCCAGGAATGGGCCTGCCTTAGTATTCCTGCTGTGCTCAGTCACTGACTGGGAGCAACCCACTGAGGTGTGGCCTTTGTGCAAATATGACAATAAATTTCAGAGCACAGCTACTTCCCTGTGGTTGGAAGTCTGTGAGACACATTCTCACGGCTACTATATTCATGCCATAAACATTTTTAGCACCACTCCCACCTCCTATCACTAACACTCTATTTTTACCTTGCTGTAGCTATTTCTTCCTCAAAGAGGGTTATATTAAAGTTCCAAATGTGCTTTCTCAGTTAAAGGGCGATACCAGGATGCCCCACTGTGGAAAGGTTGGCCGGCCGTCTCCCAAATGGCCTGACAGGGTATCATTTATTATCTTACAAATTGATAATCATCAGTAGTCAGATAATTAGCCTGGTGAGCTCAGACCTGACTTTGTCAGCACACCATGCAGTGCATCTCTCAGGGCAGGCTCATGCTAATTACATTCAAAAGGCTAATATAAAACATCAGAATGCCAAGTTATTCACTTTTCGTAAGAAACCATCTTTAGAAGGACAAGAATATCTGAAGTTTCTGGGATCAAAACATTCTTTCCCTGTAGGAGCTAAACAGTAATCAGGAGATTACTTGTTGAGTGTGACATCAGATTAAAGGGAATTGGATAAGCCAAAGGTTTGCAGTAGCAAAGTAAGCTACTCGGTACATCATTCATGCCACACAGAGATGGTCTTATGGACAGAATATGAATGCACAAACACAAGAGCTATTATACCCCTGTAGATACATTTACCCACTGGGAGTGGCATTGCACCCTCAAAATCCATTGGCTAAGACTTCTTTTCTTTTGGGAAGGGTTTGAATGAGCACCACCAATATTTGTCTCTGTGTCTGTCTTTTTTCTGTGTTTCCACAGTTGCCCATCCCAACCACTGCCTCCCCTTGCATCACCGTCCTCCCACTCCCAGTCAGTCCAAGGGCTTTGGAAGTCATCCTGTCTTTTTCCATTGACCTTTCACATTTAGTCCAATACTACAGTTATTACAGGTAAGCACTTAAAATGTCAGTCCTGTTTCCCCCATTTCCAAATTTTGGAGGCCCTTAAACACGAACAATAGTCAAATACTATCAACAAAGTTTATTTTTCTTTTCAGGGTCTTGAGCTGAAAAAGGGATCCTCATGATATATTCCTGGGTTCACTTGGTTTTCATCCCTGGTAAAACATACCCTTCAACTACGTTTCCTTTCACCACAAATGGAGTCTCAGTGGTTGCTTTTGCCACGGCCATGGTGAGAAGAGCAGAAGAGCCATCTGCAAACCCTGGCCCTCTCCAATTGACTGCCTGTTGGAAGGGGGAGTGTAGTTGACCACATCTAGCTATATACAAAGCCAAGTAATTCTACAGGCAAACTTCGGCCCCCATGGAGCCTGCCCAGCCAACCTCGCAAGGAGAGAAATTCCTTGTTTCAGTTTGGAAAATGGTCCCAGTTATGCTACCAAACTCTCCTGAGGCATATGTAAACGTAGAAACACATACTTTGTGGTCTTCCTCTGGTCAGACTGTCCTCCTTGGCCTTAGCTTACATTGCTCTGGTAACGTCCTTAATACACTTCACCAGACTACTATGCAACCAATCGGTTAACACCGTGCGATGGAGTCTCCCATTCCACTTTGTGAGAAGGCAGCAAATGAGCCTTGCCCCCATGTCCCAGCATGGTATTTACATGCCTATTACAAGTCCACATGGCCAGCTGGAGGGACATTTCCCAGCCCCTTGTCTTTGCCTTCTCAGACTAACAACCAGAGAAGCCACAAGACTCATTTGTTTTTGGTCAAATGTGGGTAGGGCAGGGATTAAGTCCTGAGAGTCAGGAAATCCAATTTTTAGGCTGATTTTGTCCTGGACCAACTCAGCAGCTCTCAACAAAACACTTAATCCTTCTGGAATGCAGTTGCCTCCTCCTTTGAAAATGGTAATGTACCATTTGGCCTCACTCATCTCTAGGAACCCTTAAGAGGTAAAAATGTGATAATGGATGTGAAAGTGCCACAAGAGATGTAGAAGATCTATAAGGAACTCTGCCAACCAAAGGACTGCATTTGATATGGTACTTTTTAAAATAAAACAAAAATGTCTCTGCAAGCTGGGGGACTGCTTGTGTGCAACCCAAGAAGGAGCCTTCAGCAGATCTCAGCAAATCAAAACAGAATATTCCCATTGAAGGACTCCCTGGGTTTCCTCTGGCCTCAAGTAACACAGCAATATGCTGGGGCTCTGTGACTTCATTTGTTTGGCTGGCCCATGCCTCTAACATCTCCTAAGATGCTTAGAACATAACTGAGAACTTAACTGAGAATGCTTTAAGTCACAACCAAAAAGGGTAGGGAGAGGTATATTAGTTAAAACTTTTTTCTTTTTTTTTCAGAGATAGGGTCTCACCAAGTTTCTCAGGCTGGTTTGGAACTCCTGAACTCAAGTGATCCACCCACCAACGCCTCCCAAAGTGCAGGGATTCCAGGTGTGAACCACAGCACCCAGCCAGTTAAAACTTTTTTTGATTTCCAGGGATGCAAACCCATCTTTAAATAATTTAGTCAAGCAATGGGAATGTATTGGGGGTGGATTCTCATAACTGCGGGAAGATGTGAAGTGCAGCTGGACCATGAGGACAACTGAATTGGGAACTTACATTCTGCCAGCAGACTTTCTCCCATCTCTCATCTGCCACTCCATGCTTCATTCTCTTAAAATGATCTCTTTAACAGTAGGTCATACGGTCACATTTAGATTCCAGGCCTCAGAGCCCACATCTTCACCTCCAAAGTGAAACCAGCTCTCTTTTCTTAGTTCCAGTTTGAAAAGTTCTGGGAAACAATCGTGGTTAATTCGGTTTGTCTCAGATGGCCACTCTGGGACCAATGAACCATGCCCCAAAGAGCATGCAATTGGTCAAATTAAGCCAGGTTTCACCCCTGAACCAATGACTGGAAGTAGAATAGGAGCTAGGATCAATAGTCCAGACATGGCCACAAGAGATAACTCTGTGATTTACAGTTCTTCTGTAACTATAATAGGTTCATTGCCTGACGCACAGTGAGTCAACATACTGAGACACTGGGGGTTGCAACAGAGAAAGAGTTTAATAATCATACGACAGCCAAAGGAGAAGATGAGAAAAAACCTCAAATCCACCTCCCCGAGAGGTTTGGGGATACTATTTCTAAGGGGTCTGGACAGGCGATGGACTAAAGTCTGGGGATTCTTGATGAGTTGAGAAGTGAAGGGTGAAGTCATGGGACAGGCAGGGTGATGAAGAAACCGCATTCCTGTGCTGACTTGGTTCCTTGGTGGGGGTCTTTAGACTGGTTGGCATTAGCCATTCTGCTGGATTTAAAAAACACCTTAAGCAATTCATGGGTAAAAAGGTCTATTGTCAGAGATTTTATCTATAGGAATAATGGGTTCCAGATGGGTGCAGGTAGTCAGTGTGCTATTATATGATTCTCAGTTAGTAACTGCAAGGGAGTGGTCAAAGTGTGCCCTGGTCAATGCCTAAAGACACTTCTGCCTAAAGCCTGACTTGTAATTCTCGTTAACCCTGTGATGGTGGTTTTACTTGCCAGAAAATGGAGCATTACTGGAAATTGGGCAGCCAATCTAATTGCAGGAAGTAAAGGGGAGCTGCTGAAATGCCTGTTTTTTGGTTTGTTTTTTTTTTTTTTTGAGACACAGTCTTGCTCTGTCGCCCAGGCTGGAGTGCAGTGGCGCCATCTTGGCTCACTGCAAGCTCCGCCTCCCTGGTTCACACCATTCTTCTGCCTCAGCCTCCCGAGTAGCTGGGACCACAAGCGCCCGCCACCACATCCGGCTAATTCTTTGTATTTTTATTTTTTTAGTAGAGACTGGGTTTCACCGTGTTAGCCAGGATGGTCTTGATCTCCTGACCTTGTGATCCGCCCTCCTTGGCCTCCCAAAGTGCTGGGATAACAGGAGTGAGCCACTGCGCCCGGCCAAAAATGCCTCTGTTATTTTTGTCTAAATTGGAGTCAAACTTGTCCAAGAAATGCAGAGACTGGATGTAGAATCTCCCAACACTGCACTTGGCCATGCCTTGCTCAGAGAGGGTAAAAGTTCCTAGGGTCTTGTCTGGTTCTGTTAGAACATGGTAGTTTCAACCTCTGAATACACATGTGAGGGGTTTAGAAAGATGGGGAATAAAAATCTGTCCAGATATTTGCCTGTATTTCTCTATGAAGTTTGGCTTCGTGATGATATAGATGTTATCATTCTTCCCCCTCCTCCTTCCCAAGCATCTCAAGTCATAGTACAAACTACCAGTTTTGTATTAATTCATTTCCACGACAACAAACTACTATTCTTTCCCCTTTTCCCTTCCTCTATCACTTACACATGATATAGAAAGGGTAGCAAATGTCAATATATTTTCACACCAAGAGTAAGGACTTGTGCTAACAATACAAAAAAAAAGTGCCTCATTAACTTTTACCAAATGCTAGGAAAAAAACAAAACAAGTATATACATGAAGAGGTTGGTATTTTCTCCCAGAGATCAAATTACATTTAATTCTTCCAAAAAAGCAATAAAGCAAATGAAACTCCTTTTAAAATACAATTAATTATAGACCAACTCCTTTGGAATCATAATAATTTTTATTCTGTCATAGAGCTTCTTTCATAATGACTTTGCATTTCAGATACAGAGACTGCTCAGAATCTCCCAGAAAACCTTAGTCAATGCAGAATTAAATGGAAAAATTTCACTTTTGTCAAAGGTGAAAAATCTGACTTTCCTTATATGCAGAACCTCTAGAGACATCAACATGGCCTGTATGAGCAACCTCAGCAAAAAAAAAAAAAAAAAAGCCTCACCTGATAGACTGTTAATCACAGAAATAATAAAGGAAAGAAAGAAGAGAAGCAACTGTATTTTATTTTAATATAGTTACTCTTTCTGCTTTCCTAATATGACAATGTGGACATACAGTGGGCTGTTTCTCAGTGACAAAACTGGCTGCCATGGCAATAAATTCTCTTTACTTAGTTCTGGGCTTTTTATAAGATATTGGTCACTGAAAGAACAATGTGGTGTGTAAAATCAACCTCTTTCTAAAACAGGTGAAAAACAACCGAACAGCAAACTTTGAAATGCTTAAGCGTATGCACTTGATAGTAGTGAGTTGGTTGGTGATCCCCCTCCCCAAATATGCCATGTCCTAATTCCCAGAACTTGTGAATGTGTCCTTCTTTGAAAGAAGGGTCTTGGAAGATACAATTAAATTAAGGATCTTAAGGTGAGGAGGCCGTCCTGGATTCTTTGAGTCTGTCCTAAATGCCGTGACAAGTGTCCTTGTAGGAGACACACAGGGGAAACCCACAGAAGAGGAAGAGGCGATGCGACCACAGAGGCAGGGGTTGGAGTGGTGTGGCCACCAGGTTCTGGAAGAAACCAAGAACGATTCCCCCGAGAGCCCCTGGAGGAACTGTGGCCCTGCCAACACCTGCGTTTTAGATTCTGGCCTCCGGAACTGTGAGTTTATCGATTGCCATTGTTTTAAGCCCCTGAGTTTGGGGTTGTTACAGAGATAGTAACCCACACAGATTTTGAAGCCAGGAGACATAAAGAAGAATTTAATCATTCAACAGTGTAAGCCCACTGAAAGAGGATTGTAAGGCTTGATGTCTGAACTTCACACACCTTGCAGGAACAGGCTTCCCATAAAGGTTTAGACGTTGGTGTAACAGACTTCCCACTTGAGGATGAGCTCCAAGGAGAGAACGTTCCTTCAGCACGTACCAGGCATCAGACGCTGTGCAGGTGTGTGCTGTGCATTTTCTGTAGGAGGTCGTGGCATTCGTATTCACTGGCCCACATCTGCCCACATTTCAGATAAAGGCTGCTGTCAGTCTGAGCCCCGAAGTGAAGATGAGGAGCTTGTGGGGGGCATGCAGCAGGAGTGAGAACAAAACCACGGAGTGTTAGGGTTCGTTTATCACAGCAGCACAGCCTCACCTGTCCAGAATGACAACCTTGTCTAATCTTCTTAATGACTTCATGGAGTGGATATCACCAGATTAATTGTATTTTAGTTTTTGAGATAGAGTCTCATTTTGTCACCCAGGCTGGAGTGCAGTGTGGCTCAATCACAGCTCACTGCAGCCTTGTCTTCCTAGGCTCAAGCGATCCTCCCACCTCAGCCCTCTGAGTAGCTGGGACCACAGGTGTGTGCCAAAATGCCTGGCTAATTTTTGTAAGTTTTGTAAAGATGAGCACTTCACCATGTTGCCCAGACTGGTCTTGAACTCCTGAGCTCAAGCAATCTGCCTGTCTTGGCCTCTCAAAATGCTGGGATTACAGGTGTGCATATTCAATTTAGAAATAAGAAAACTGAGACTCAGAAAAATTCATTACATTGCTCAAAGATACGACTAATAAAAGGCAGAACGATCTGACATCTTAAACAGGGGGATCGGTACAACCTTTTGAGTTGAGATGATATACAAAAACATGTAAATTCAGCAACATTAACCTATGTGGAATGTAGAATAACTTGAAAGAAAGAAGGTGGGAAGGCGAGGTCAGCAGTTATGAAGTAGAGAGAATTCACAGAAGAACTAGGCACTCTCATCCAGGCTGGCTGCCACAAGGAATCCCAAAGAACTGTGGCAAGAGAGGGAGAGGCCTAGACTTGAGCCGGGTTGAAGTACAAAACAGAGAGATAGAGGAATAAATGCTGGGAATCCATGCAGAAAAATGTCAGAGGGTTCTAGAGTCAGACAGCCCTGCAGTTGAGTCCTGCTTGGTAAGCTCTAGGTTCTCCCTGGGAGATGGGGTAATCACAGTGTATTTATCCCCAGGCTGCTGCATAGATTAAAAGAGATGAGGTAGCCTCAGCACAGGAAAACCTCACTGAGTACTGGTTGTGGTGGTTGTTATTTCTAAATTTACTTCAATTATGGGTCTATGCTTTGATCCTTGAGAGTGAATTCAAAATTCCGGGTGACGACTTTATCTAAAAATTGCTTGTGAGGTCTTAGGAGATGTCAACATTTTATAGAGCAATCTCTTTATAGGTGGTTTTAACAGAGCATTAAGAAAATGCTCTTTCCTCTATAATCCATGTCATTTGAGAGAGAGATTCTTTAGGAAGTTAAAAATCTCATTGTAGTCAAACTTCATGGAGAGAGAAGGTAGGCGGAAAAGAAAATCAAAGTCAAGAGAGTTCCATGTTCTGCTTAGCACAAGAAGTAGGGAGGGATAGAGAGAGGGAAAAAAGGATGGAGGGAGGGAGGGATGGAGGAGAGAAGGATGGAGGGAGGGATGGATAAAGGGAGGAAGGGATGGTTGGAGGGATGGAAAGAGGGAGGGAGGGATGGAGAGAAGGGGGATGAAGGGATAGAGGGAGGGAAGAAAGGATGGAAGGAGAGATGGAAGGAGGGAGGGATGGAGGGAGGGAGGGATAGAGGGAGAGATGAAGTGATGGAGGGAAGGAAGAAAGGATGGAGGGAGGGATTGATGGAGAGATGGAGGGAGGGATGAAGGGAGGGAGGGATGGAAGGAGGGAGGAAAGGATAGGGGGATGGAGGGATGGAAAGAGAAAGGGAGGAGTGGAGGGATGAAGGGAGAGAGGGGTGGAAGGAGGGAAGAAAGGATAGAAGGATGGAGGAATGGAAAGAGGGAGGGAGGAATGGAGGGATAAGGGGCGGATGATAAACTGTTAAATGTTTTCACATATCTCATTTATTCCTCACAACAATAAAGTTAATCCTTATAAAAATCTGGAAATGTATTGTGTATCCTAATTAATAACTTCTTTTTCTAATTTATGTAAAGGATAATTTAAAAAAATATGTATTTAACAAGTATCTGTCAAGAGCCTGGTATTATTGGCCAAGCACTGCACTAAGTCCTAAGTACACAATAGGCAACAAAGCAGTCTCCACCCCAAGAAGTTTTTAGGTTGGTGGAGAAAAATAGCGTGTAAGCAAGTAAATAACATGTAATTACAACTTGTGATGCATTATCTGATGGAAACAAAGTATGCCCTCACTGGGGAGTAAGAAAATAGTACAGATAGGATGATTGAGGAAGGCCTGAAAGATGAAATAGACATAATCATGCAAAGAACAGAGTACCCATGTGTGTTGGGGTGTTATCAGAATGACGAAGAGCCTTCTAGCTGGGAGCTGACACATTCAAAGGTCCTGAGGTGTGAAAGACTTGTAATGCCTGAGAACTCCAGGTCCTGAAGGCTGGTGTGTCTGTGGCACAGTGAGTGAAGAAGGCATGGGAAGAGACAAGTTAGGTGAAGGGAGCATTAGCTCCCAGAGGACTTTGAGGGCCCTGGTTATAAGTTTGAATTTAATTCAAAGTGAATTAAATGCCAGCCTGGGCAATATGGCAAAACTGTGTCTCTAACAAAATTACAAAAAATTAGCCAGGCATGATAACAGGCACCTGAGGACCCAGCTACTTGGGAGGCTGAACTGCTTGAACCCGGGAGGCAGAGGTTGCAGTGAGCTGAGATCGCACCATTGCACTCCAGCCTAGGTGACAGAGTGAGACCCTGTCTCAAAAGCAAATAAATAATCAAACAACAACAACAACAAAATTAAAGTGGATTAAATAGTGATTGAAGACATTTAAGCAGAGGAGTGAGCTTTTATTTATATTGTGTACAAACATCTGATTTAACTTTTGGAAAGTATACTTTGGATGCTGTGGGGAGAACAAGAATTGGAGGAACACAGGAATGTAAGGGAGAGATATGTCAGCTTACTGTGGTCTTTCAGATAAACAATGATGATGATGATGGCTTGGACATGGAAGGAGAGGGAGAGGAGTGGATAAATCCCAAGTGTACATAAGAAGTTGATGTGGAGAAGCTGGCTAAAGGAGTTGAGAATCAAGAACGGGAGCTTCTCAATTGGGAAGAAATATATGTGGGTGTTCATGTCTGCACCCCAAGAGTTAATTTGATGGGCTAGGACTATAAAAGGTTCTAATGAATGGTGAACCTAAACTGGACGTGTTCCTATGAATCTAGAGACAATTTCTCAATCCTTACCCAAGTTCTTGTCATGACAGTCTCCTTTTGTTTGATTCATCCCAGAAACAAGAACGTTGGGCATAGTTTCTGGATGTGTTTAATGGCCCCTCTGTTCTCTGCATTGGACAGACTATGCCTGAGGCATGAATACCACAGAATCAGAAGGACTTTGATGAAGCAGAGTGTGTCTGGAGAAAGGCCACTGAAGGATGAAGAATTTGAATATTATGTTATGTGTAACTAACCCCAAGTGCTGAGAGGGCTATCATGCGGCAGCTCCTAATGTGAGCCTATCCCTGCCTGACTTTGGGCACCAAAGTTCTGCCACTCACAGACTTAGTCCGAGGCATTCCCTGTGCCGGTCAAAGCCTGACCCAGTTCCTAATTCTAATCAGAATTCTTGGCCTATGGGCTCCCTGTCATTTTGGAGGGGAGGGTTTTCCCTTCATCCCTCACTGTGAGGTCCAGACTGTGTAACTGACCTTTCCCCTGGATTCCATCTGGGAGGCTGGGGTTCTGATTCCATAGCTATTTTCTGTACATGTCTTGGCCAACATATTGACTGCAACTTCGTATGAAACTCAGAGCCAGAACTGCCAAGCTGAACTGCTCCAAAATTCCCGACTCACAGAAACTGTGAAACAATACACGTAGGTTATTTTAAGCCACTAAATGTTAATTTGTTATACAGCAAAAATAAATAATATGGATTTTGGTACCTGGAAATGGGGTGCTATATAACAAATAACTAAAATTTGGGAGTGACTTTGAAACCAGAAAGTGAATAGAAGCTGCAAGGACTCTGAAATATTTGAGGAAGTCTCAAGAGCCTTGAAACAATTGTTTGTAGAAGCATTATTGTCCTTTCAAGAGGCTGTGGTGAAGGCCTAAAGGAATGAAGCGAAATTTATTGGGAAACTTGATGAAAGGGAATGTTTATTATGCAGTGGTAGAAAGTTTAGCAATACTGTCACCTGCATTACTGTGGAAAGTAGAAAATGTACCAAATGAACTGCATGACCTAGGTAAGGAGGTTTCCAGCGGGAATATTGAGGCTGCCACCTATTTTCTTTTTGCTACTTATATAAAACGTGATAATAGGATAAAAAAAATTAACAAAAGTAATGTTAAACATGGAGGAGCTGGGACTTGATGATTTAAAATTCTTAGTCTCCCAATATAGCAAATAATACTAACATTGAAAAATGGCTTCTGAGCAAAGATACAAATCCAGGGTACTATCAGGAAAGCTTGGTGTAAAGATGAAGCCAAAGGTATGACTCTAGAATTCTTTTCTAAGATATCAGAAAGACCAAATGTCTATGTCAAGATCTGTTCAGTCAGACCAAAGGTCTTCTAAAGAGTTTAAGGGTGGGCCTCACTGATCCTGTCAATCAAATAATAGGACTTCCAAGAAGCTTAAGGGTCTTGTTATGTCATCAACTCAGCAAAAGCTCAAGGCAGAGAAGAGTTTCTTCTCCAAATGATTTGTAAGTGTGGCTTTTGCCAAGTGAAGTAAACCCCAATAAGATTAACAGTGTTTTTAAGAGAACTGTATCCACAGAAGCACCACCGGCTTAGACCAAAAGGGATAGAGACAATACAAAATGAAGGTCGCACCACCAAACTTCTGTGAATAGGAGAAAGCAGGCTGACAAAACTGTTCAGCTGCAAAAATGTGCTTCACTGACAAGAGGCAGATTTATAGGAGAAAAGGCATACACATTTATTTGATCATAGTTTTATGTGACATAAGAACCCTCAAAATGAAGACCCAAAAATACATGGTAAATTGTCCATTTTTTTTCTTTTTCTTTTTCTTTTTATTATACTTTAAGTTCTAGGGTACATGTGCACAACATGCAGATTTGTTATATATGTATACATGTGCCATGTTGGTATGCTGCACCCATTAACTCGTCATTTACATTAGGTATATCTCCTAATGCTATTCCTCCCCCCACCCCCTCCCCACAATAGAACCCGGTGTGTGATGTTCCCCTTCCTGTGTCCAAGTGATCTCATTGTTCAGTTCCCACTTATGAGTGAGAACATGCGGAATTTTGTTTTCTGTTCTTGCGATAGTTTGCTGAGAATGATGGTTTCCAGCTGCATCCATGTCCCTACAAAGGACA
>NW_012104554.1:689144-710071 GCF_000951045.1 Mandrillus leucophaeus
TTCTTTTTACTCTTTTTTCTCTACACTTCTCTTCTCGCTTCATTTCATTCATTTGATCTTCAGTCGCTGATACTCTTTCTTCCAGTTGATCAAGTCAGTCACTGAAGCTTGTGCATTTGTCACGTAGTTCTCGTGTTATGGTTTTCATCTCTATCAGTTCTTTGAAGGACTTCTCTACATTGGTTATTCTAGTTAGCCATTCATCAAATCTTTTTTCAAGGTTTCAGTTTCTTTGCGCTGGTTACATAGTTCCTCCTTTAGCTCTGAGACGTTTGATCGACTGAAGCCTTCTTCTCTCAACTCTTCAAAGTCATTCTCCGTCCAGCTTTGTTCCGATGCTGGCAATGAGCTGCGTTCCTTTGGAGAGGGAGATGCGCTCTGATTTTTTGAATTTCCAGCTTTTCTGCACTGCTTTTTCCCCATTTTTGTGGTTTTATCTGTCTTTGGTCTCTGATGATGGTGATGTACTGATGGAGTTTTGGTGTGGGTGTCCTTTCTGTTTGTTAGTTTTTCTTCTAACAGTCAGGACCCTCAGCTGCAGGTCTGTTGGAGTTTGCTTGAGGTCCATTCCAGACCCTGTTTGCCTGGGTATCAGCAGCGAAGGCTGCAGCAGATAGAATATTGCTGAACAGCGAGTGTTGCTGTCTGATTCTTGCTCTGGAAGCTTCGTCTCAGGAGTGTACCCAGCCGTGTGAGGTGCAAGGTGTTGGTCTGCACCTAGTGGGGGATGCCTCCCAGTTAGGCTACTCAGGGTTCAGGAACCCACTTGAGCAGGCAGTCTGTCCATTCTCAGATCTCAACATCCATGCTGGGAGATCCACTGCTCTCTTCACAGCTGTCAGACAGGGACATTTACCTCTGCCGAGGTTTCTGCTGCTTTTTGTTTAGCTATGCCCTGTCCCCACAGGTGGAATCTACAGAGGCAGGCAGGCCTCCTTGAGCTGTGGTTGACTCCACCGAATTCAAGCTTCCCAGCAGCTTTGTTTACCTACTTAAGCCTCAGCAATGGCGGGCGCCCCTCCCCCAGCCTCGCTGCCGCCTTGCAGTTAGATCTCAGACTGCTGTGCTAGCAATGAGGGAGGCTCCATGGGCATGGGATCCTCTGGGTCAGATGTGGGATATAATCTCCTGGTGTGCCGTTTGTTAAGACTCTTGGTAAAGTGCAGTATTAGGGTACGAGTTACCTGATTTTCCAGGTGTTGTGTGTCTCAATTTCCTTTGGCTAGGAAAAGGAATTCCCTTCCCCTTTGCACTTCCCGGGTGAGGCAATGCCTCACCCTGCTTCAGCTCTCGCTGGTCAGGCTGCACCCGCAGACCAGCACCAACTGTCCAACACGCCCCAGTGAGATGAACCCAGTACCTCAGTTGAAAATGCAGAAATCACCTGTCTTCTGTGTTGCTCACGCTGAGAGCTGGAGGCTGGAGCTGTTCCTATTTGGCCATCTTGGGCATGCCCCGATTTTATTTTCGAAATTGTCCATTTTTATGCTTAGGTTCAACAAAGTATGAGCAGCTTTTTAGAAATATGATTGGACAAAACAGTATGATCTAATGCTAATAGAGTGAGTAGGAAGACCTAGCAAGTCCTGCCTGTGTAGATTCTTGGTCTTTCTGAGTGTTCATTTCTTCCTTCTGAATACAGGGCAAGACAGTGTCTGGAATGAGGGTCTTATGATCTACAGTCAAACAAAATAGGCCAGGTAATTTCTTTATGGTCAGTTTTTATGCAGAAAAGCAGAAGGAATGTTAGAGTAATATTTTTAGATTTCTTCACTAGCTTTGGGGAAAAAGAGTTCTGGTTTCTATGACCTGCCTTGGAGAGGAGGGATTCTCATGTATATGGCTACCCTTAAGGAAAAATGAGACTGAGAGACAGGAGGACACAGGAAAGCTAGAGAAAAACTTTTGCTTCTGAGGCTGCTTCTTACACCTTCACTTTGGGATATTGTTTTCTGAGTCCCAATATCATCATGAAAAAGGAAGCATGACTAAGAAGGCAGAACTAAGAACTCAAAAAACAGAGCTAAGATTACGGAAAATTATTCCTATAATTTAAGCCTTACTCTAATTCTAATATTTCTCAACTAGATTTCAAAATTGCTATGAACCAGTGACTCCTGTGTGCTTCTTGTTTTATTCTTTTCTGAACCGAAGTATCAATATCAGTTATCCTATGCCTGCCTCACCATGTGTGTTGAGAGTGTGGAGAAGATAACTTTCACTTTAGTTCACAGATCTTTGAATCAATAGCTGTACTTAAGGGCCAGGCAGGGTGGTTCACACCTTTAGTCCCAGCACTTTGGGAGGCTGAGGTGGGAGGATCACTTGAGGCCAGGAGTTTGAGACCAGTCTGGTCAACACAGTGAGACCCCTGTCTCTAAAAAAAAAAAAAAAAAAGAAAAGAAGAGAACTGTACTTAGGGAGCTACAACCAAGTAACCTCATATGCACCTGGTTTTGATTTAAATGACACATCTGTAGGTTAAGCTGACATATAATAGGATGAGACTTTTGGGAATCTTGAGGGGGGTGCCTATATTTTGCAAATATGTGAAATTGGGGCAGAATGTGGTGGTTTTAAAATGTCCCCAAAGTTTTTGATATTTCTCTCTCCAAGTGGTGGAGCCTAAATCCCTTCCCTTGGAATGTGGGCTGGCATTAGTGACTTGCTTCCTTTTCTAATTGTTTATTACAATAGCTTTGGGCATACAAGTCTTTTTTTTTTTTTTTTTGTTACGTAGATAAATTATATAGATCATATAGTGGTGAATTCCGAGATTTCAGTGCACCCATCACTTGAGTAGTGTACATAGTACCTAATGTATAATTTTTTAACCCTAGCCCCTCACCCACCCTTCTCCTTCTGAATCTTTAAAGTCCGTTATAACACTGTATGCCTTTGAATAACTTAGTTCCCACTTGTAAGTGAGAATATATAGCTTTTGGTTTTCCACTGCTGTGTTACTCCACTTAGAATAACGGTCTCCAGCTCCATCCAAGTGGCTGCAAAAGACATTATTTCATTCCTTTTTATGGCTAAGTAGTATTCCATGGTGTATATATACCACATTTTCTTTATCCACTCATTAGTCGATGGGCACTTAGATTGGTTCCACGTCTTTGCAATTGTGAATTGTGCTGCTATAAACATATATGTGCAAGTGTCTTTTTCATATAATGACTTCGTTTCCTTTGAGTAGGTACCTAGTAGTGGGATTGCTGGATCGAATAGTAGGTCTACATTCAGCTCTTTAAGGAAACTCCATACTGTTTTCCATAGAGGTTGTACTAATTTACATTCCCACCAGCAGTGTATAAGTGTTCCCTTTTCAGCAGATCCATGCCAATAGTTATTATTTTTTGATTTTTTAATAATGGCCATTCTTGCAAGAGTAAGGTGGTATATTACTGTTTTTTAATTTGCACTTCCCTGTTGATTAGTGATGTTGAGAATTTTTTCATATATTTCTTGGCTATTTGTATATCTTCTTTTGAGAAATGTCTATTTATGCCCTTTGCCCACTTTTTGATACGATCATTTGTTTTTTTCCTTGATGATTTGTTTGAGTTCCTTGTAGATTCTGGATACTAGTCTTTGTCAGATGCATAGTTTGCAAGTATTTTCTCTCATTCTGTGGGTTGTCTGTTAACTCTGTTATTTATTTTGCTATGCAGAAGCTTTTTAGTTTCATCAGGTGTCATTTATTTAGATTTTGTTGTTGTTATTGCATTTGCTTTTGGGGTCTTAGTCATGTATCTTTGCCTAGGCTGATGTCTAGAAGAATTTTTCCAATGTGGCCTTCTAGAATTTTTATGATTGTAAGCCTTATATTTAAGTCTTTGATCCATCTTGAGTTGATTTTTATATAAGCTGAGAGATAGAGAACCAGTTTCCTTCTTCTACTTGTGGTTTGGAAGTTTTCCCAACACCGTTTATGAAATAGAGTATTCATTGCCCAATTTGTGTTTTTGTATGCTTTGTTGGAGATCAGGTGGCTATATGTATTCAGCTTTATTTCTGAGTTCTCTGTTCTATTCCATTGGTCTATATGCCTACTTTTATACAAGTACCCTGCTGTTTTGGTAACTATAGCTTTGCAGCAGAATTTGAAGTCTGATAATGTGATGCCTCCAGGTTTGTTCTTTTTGCCTTAGAATTGGTTTGGCTATTTGGGCTCTTTTTTGGTTCCATATGAATTTGATGATTGTTTTTTCTAATTCTGTGAAAAACGATGTTGGTATTTTGATGGGAATTTCATTGAATCTAGATTGCTTTGGGCAGTATGGTCATTTTTACAATATTGATTCTTCCAATTCATGAGCATAGAATGTGTTTCCATTTGTTTGTATCAGTTATGATTTATTTCAGTAGTGTTTTATAGTTCTTCTTGTAGAGTTCTTTCACGTCGTTGGTTAGGTATACTCCTGGATACTTTATTTTTTTGCAGCTGTTGTAAAAGATCTTTAGTTTAGTTTTTTTTTAAGACAGAGTCTCACTGTGTCTCCCAGGCTGGAGTGCAGTGGTGCAATTACTGCAGCTTTGACCTCCCAGTCTCAAGCCATCCTTCTGCCTCAGACTCCGGAGTCACTGGGACCACTGGTGCATACCACCACACCCAGCTAATTTTTTGTATTTTTTGTAGAGACAAGGTCTCCCTTGCTGCCCAGGCTAGTCTCAAAGTCCTGGGATCAAGAAATCCACATGCCTGGCCTCCCAAAATTCTGGGTTTCCAGGTATGAACCACCATGTCCAGCCAGGACTGAGTTCTTTGTTTGATTCTCAGTTTAGTCATTGTTGGTGTGTAGCAGTGCTACTGATTTGTGTACATTGATTTTGTAACCTGTGACTTTACTAAATTCCTTTATCAAATCTAGGAGTCTTTTGTTGGAGTCTTTAGGATTTTCTAGGTGTATAATCATATCACCTGCAAACAGCAATAATTTCACCTCCTCTTTTCCAATTCAGATGCCCTTTATTTCCTTCTCTTGCTTAATTGTTTTGGCTAGGACTTCCAAAACTCTGTTGAATAGCAGTGGCGAAAGTGGGCATCCTTGTCTTGTTGCTGTTCTCAGGGGGAATGCTTTCAACTTTTCCCCATTTGGTATGATGTTGGCTGTGGGTTTGAATATATATTTTTTATTATTTTGAGGTAAGTCCCTTCTATGCCTAGTTTGTTGAGAGTTTTTATCATAAAGGATGCTGGATTTTGTCAAATGCTTTTTCTGCATCTATTGAGGTGATCATACGGTTTTTGTTTTTAATTCTGTTTCTGCGATGTATAACACTTTTTGACTTGTGTATGTTAAACCATCCCTGCATCCCTAGGATGAAACCCACTTGATCATGATGTAATATCTTTTTGATGTGCTGTTGGATTTTGTTATCTAGCATTTTGTTGAAGATTTTTGCATCTATGTTCATCAGGGAAATTTAATGACTTGCTCCTAATACATACAATGAAGAAGAAGTAATGGTAGTGACTGTTGGAAAACAGTATGAATAGTTTCATGTGTCTAAATGATCAGAGCATTCTGAGTAATTGAAATTGACATGCCGTGAAGATAGATAATATTTTTCTTTTTCCCAAGAGCCATTTGCTTTTCACATTCTAAGGGAGACAGACTGAGGCAACTTGTGTCTTTTCTGATGGAGCCATCTACTCCCATTCAAAGAATGATAATACCTTTCTTATCTTCCCCAGAGCCAAATGCTTATATTTATAGGTAGAGACCTTCCTCCTTTCCCCCAAGAGATATCAGTTTACATTCCAAGTCCTGTGTCCCTTTATTTGGAGAGGAGAAAGTGTAGATGTTCCAGCTCCTATACAAGATTTGAGATTCATAATTTCATAATTCCTCTCCTAAAATATAGATTCTCTCTTTAACATGAGGAGGATCAACCTGGCTCTCACCATGTTATCCTGGAGTGGGGGAAATGGGACATGAGTAACTGTCACTAAAATATTCTGTAACTACTCAGTTTATCTCCGATCCAGAAGCTTTGTGTTTATTGTCAGATTTAAATATATATATAATATATATATTTTACATATAATTTTTTCCTGATTTTACATATAACATATATTATATATATTTTATATATATTATATATTATGCATATATTATATATATTACATATATAATGTATATGTAAAATCAGTAACTTCAGAGATTAGGTCATAAAAGGCACTATGCCTTCTCTCTCTCCCTCTGTTAGAGTTGCTCTATAGTGAGGTCCTTGTGGCAATAAGGCTGAAGGCTTTGGCTAACAGCTAGTGAGGAACTGAGGCCTCTTGCCATCAGCCATGTAAAGGAGCTTAGAAGTGAATCCCCCAACCCCAGTCTAGCCTTCCGATGACTGCAGCCCTGACTGACATTTTGGATGCAACATTTTGAGAAAGACTGATGCAGAAGCACCCATTAAGTTCCTTCTGAATTTCTGACGCACAGAAACTAAGGTAGTATATGTTTGTTTTTTTAAGCCACTAATTTTGGGGGTAATTTATTATGTAGTGAAAGATAACTAAAACAGTTGGCCAGGTTGGATCCTGTTGCTTGCAACTCAAGAACCTTGACTAATACAGTGCATAAGACACTTGGCACAGAACCTCACAAGTACTCAATACGTGGTAGCAATTACTATTACATTATTAAGAGATTAAATCCACTTATTTTATAACCCTCCAGAGGGCAGACATAGAACCAATGGGAGGAAGTTATAGGGAGATAGAGTTCAATTCAATGAAAGAAAAAAACAAATTTAATAATTAGAACTGGAAACAAAGGAGAAATTTACCTATCCAACTAATGAGCTCTCCCTGCTTAGAAGGATTTCAATAGAGGATGTGATAATGGATGCTATAGAACAAATTATTGCACTGGGAGAGAAATTGAACTAACCAACCTTGGGTATCCTCCCAGCTTTAAGATTCTGTCATTCTACGATTCAGCATGGCCTAGGGATGCTTGCTTGGTGTTATCATATCCAACCCCTCCCATTTCTTGCAGCAACCAACCCAAATATGACATCAGCTGAGAAGGTCATTAAGAGAAGTGGAAATAGAACAGGAGGATTATAAGAAATATACCAGAGTACCAAGCCAGAATCTGATTTCTACATCAAATTTAATAGGCTTGAGATAGAAAGTTTCCAATAAGTAGTAAGTTAAAAAATAATAATCTTCAAATAAAAAGAAGCAATGAAACTGACCAAATAATAAGTTAACATGAAACTTTCAGAGAAACCAAAAAAACAAAAATCACTGAAATAGGCCACAGAGTTTTGGCAAGCCAATCCTTGCAGACAAATGGGAAGGGCAGCCAGGAGTCTCACAATGGTAAAGTTAGGAAAAGACTAAAGAGTGAGCCGGATCTTGGCAGGTGCTTCAGCCAAATATATTTGAATTCTGCAGAGGTTAAATAAATGATTACAGAATATTTCATGAGTGCAGCAATCAAAGCTGAGAACAGATCAACCCAGATTTGGGGAGCACTGTTAACAAACAGCTTCCTTTAGAAAATATGAAGATGCTTACTGCCAGGATGTCTCTATGAAAAATCAAATGGGTATACCAAAGAAGCTGAGCCAACAGCCCAGAAATCATCAGCAGAGGCTATTGACTGGAACGAGGAGAGGATCATAACCCAATTCCACTGTTCAAATTACTGGGGAAAGTATCTAATATGTAATTCACAAAAAGAGGAAAAAGGAACAATTTTGGGGACTTTAAAATGAACTCCTCAATGGAAATGAAATTAGCTTAAAGGATTGATATGGTTATGAGAAATTGGCTCATGTGATTATGGAGGCTAAGAAGTCTCAAGATCTGTTGTTGGCAAGCTGGAGACCAGGAGACCAGGAGAGTTAATGTGTAGTCCAGTTTGAGTCTAAGAACCAAAAGAGCCAGTGGTGTAAGTTCCAGCCAGTGTTGTAAGTTCCAATCTGAACGCCAGCAGGCTTGATACCCAAGGGGAGCTGATGTTTCAGTCTGAGTCTGAAGGCTAGATCCAATCAGTCTCCTAGCTCAGTCTGGCAAAAGGACTTTCCTCTTCCTGGAGGGAGGATTAGCCTTTTTGTTCTATTCAGGCCTTCAACAGATTGGATGAGGGCCACCCACGATCGGAAAGGCAATCTGCTTTACTCATTCTGCTGATTCAAATGTTAGTCTCATCCAGAAATACTCTCACAGACACACCCAGAGTAATGTTTGACCAAATGTCTGGGTTCACTGTGACCCAGTCAAGTTGATACATAAAATTAACCTTTACAATTGCCCAAAGAAAAACCCTGGAGTCATCCTTGACTTCTGTCTCATGTCCCACATTGAATCCAACAGCAAACCCTGATGACTCTGCCTTCTAAATATGATCAGAGTTTGACCATGTTTCATCACCCCACCACTACTATTTTAGTCCAAAGTCAACAGTATCTCTTGTCCAGAAGATCGCAATAACTGCCCCTACTATTGCCTTGTGCCCCCCTTGGTAATTTATTTATTCTCAGTAAAACAGTCAGAGTCATACCATGAAAATGTCAGCTGCCATCACTCCTTGTGGAAAACCCTCTATGACTTCTCAGATCATTTAGAGTGAAAATGTTCTCCCAGCCCCTCACTCACCCCATCTCTTCCCACTGTCCCGATTACTCATGCCACTTTAGCAACACTGGCCTTTTTGCTGTGCCACACACATGCCCAGCATTTCATCTCAGAGTCTTTGTACACACTTTTCCCTCTATTTCAAAGCTTTCTCCCTAGATACCCTCATGCCTCACTCTTTTACCTTTTGCAGGTCTCTGCTCAACTCAAAGGATATCTTACACAAAATAGCATACTCTGTTGCCCACCACCGTCACTGTTTCTTCCCTTCTTCTGCACTATTTTTTTACAGAACTTACTATGACTGGTACGTAGAAATAGTACTTGGCAGATATTAGAAAGTACATATCAATATTTATTAAATGGGCCGGGCATGGTGGCTTATGCCTGTAATCCCAGCACTTTGGGAGACCAAGGCAGGCAGATCACCTGAGGTCAGGAGTTCGAGACCAACCTGACCAACATGGTGAAACCCCCGTCTCTACTAAAAATACAAAAATTCACTGGGCATGGTGGCGCACACCTGTAATCCCAGCTACTGGGGAGACTGAGGCAGGAGAATGGCTTGAACCCAGGAGGCAGAGGTTGCAGTGAGCCGAGATCACGCCATTGCACTCCAGCCTGGGCAACAAGAGCAAAATTCTGTCTCAAAAAAAAAAAAAGAAGTATTAAATGAATGAACAAACTACTGATGGTCTCCAATTTAGGATTTTTCAATTTAGGACTTTTCAACTTTTCAACAATGATGTGAATGTGATGTACATTCAGTAGACACCATATTCTGTAATCCCAGCACTATCGAGAAAAGCACTGTTTTGATTACTATCAACATGCATAGGTTTTATCTGATCTAGAACTTTATATAAATGGAGGCATTCAGTATGTGCAATTTGGTGTCTTGCATCCTGTATTCATCACAGTGTTTTAAGACTCACCAATTTTGTTGCATGCATCGGTAATTTATCTTTTTTTTGTTGCTGAGTACTATTTCATTGTATGAATAAACCACAGTTTGTATGTTAATTCTCTTGTTGGTGGACATTAGGATAGTCTCCAGATTAGAGCCATGATGTATAAGGTTGCTATGAACATGCAAACAGACTTATTCATGACAATGCTGAGTTTTTCATAAAAATCCTTTAACATACTGATTAATTTTCTTTCCATTCTTAGTTTTCTGAGAATTTCTATAATAGATGGGTACTAAGTTTTACCAAATACTTTCTCTGAATTTATTAAGTTCATCACATTTTCTTATTTTGTTAATGTGGTAAATTATACTGATTAGTTTTTAAATGTTTAACCAACCCTGCATTCCTGGAATAAACCCACTTAGTCAAAATGTATTGTCTCTAATGCTAGATTTTGTTTGCTAGTATTTCGTTAAGGATTTTTGTTCCTACTATGTTCCTGAAATATTAGTCTATAATTTTTTTCTTGTAATATTCTTATCTGGTTTTTGTATCAGTATTATGTTGGCCTCATATAATGAGTTGGAAAGTGTTCACTTTTTCTCTTTTTTTCTGAGTTTGTGTAAGAAAAATTTTATTTCTTCCTCAAATGTTTGACAAATTCACCAGTGGAGCAAACCTAATCTAGAAATTTCTTATTGGGGAGGTTTCAACTATAAACTTAATTTCTTTAACAGATATGAGACTATATGGATTTTTGATTTATTTTTGTGTTGGTGTTGGTATCTTTGAAGAAATTTGTTTTTTTCAGCTAAGTTGTCCAATTTACTGGCACAAAATTGTTTATAGTATTACCTTATATTTTGACTGTCTGAAGTATCTGAACTGATGTTTTCACTTTCATTTCTGGTGTTGGTAATTTGTGTTTCCTTTTTATTATTGATCAGTCTTGCCAGGGGTATGTCAATTTTATTATTTGCTTTTATTTGTTTCATTATTCTCTGCTCTGTATTTCTTATCTTCTCATTACTTTAGGTTTAATTTACCCTTTTTTGGTAGCTTTTTAAAATAGAAGCTCAGATCACTGACTTTAAATATTTTTCTTTTTCAATAAAGCATTTAAAACTATAAATTTCATTCTAACCACTTCTCTAGCTGCAGCCCACGTTTTAACATATCGTACTTTCATTATCATTCATTTTGAAATATTTTAAAGTTTTTCTTATGATTTCTTTTTTGACCCATGAATTATTTAGAAGTATGTTGCTTACTTTCTAAAGATGTGTGAATTTTTCAGGTATCTTTTTGTTACTGATTTGTAACTTAATTCTGGGTAATCAGACAACTTACTTTATAATTTAAAGTACTTTAAAGTACTTTATAAACTTACTTTATAATTTAAAGTACTGAGAAAAAGGTATTAAAATTTCTAATGGACTCGTCTACTTCATTCTTTAGTTCTGCCAGATTTTCACTTTGTGTATTTTGAAGCTGTTATTAGGTGTATGCTTATTTGGAATTATTATAGATTTCTGATTAATTGACCCAGTTATGAAGCATTTCCGTTTATCTCTGACAATATTCTTTGCTCTGAAATCTACTGTCTAATATTAATATGGTCATTCTAGCTTTACTGCAATGAGTATTTGCATGGCATATGTTTTCCCCCAAATTTAACATCTAACTAATCTGCATCTTTATATTTAGGACATGTCTCTTTTAAACAACATATATTTGTGCCCTGCTTTTATCTAGCTTGACAGTCTCTACCTTTGGATTGTAGTGTTTAGTCCATTTGTCTTAATGTAATTATTGAAAACATAGGATTTAACCCTATCATTTTGCTATTTCTGTTCTTTTTGACACATTTGTCCTTACAGCTGTTCTTTCTTTCTTGCCTTAATTTGGGTTAAACAAATATTTCTTAGTATTTCATTTATCTTCTTTATTAACTTTTAGCTACACCTGTTTATTTTGTATTTTTAAGAGAAACTACAACATATACCATTAATTTATTCTAGTCTACTATGAATTTAATATATACTACTTCATGTATACACAGTATGGTTATGCAATATACACTCCTTTATGTCCTCCTGTCCTTTCTGCTGTTATTGTCAGATATTTTACTCCTGTATATGTTACAAACCTCCTCAATACATTATTATTTATATATTATATAGTCAATTGTCTTTTAAGCAAATTAAAAAACAACGAATATATTTTATATATGTGCCTGCTTGTTTAGCATTTCTGGTGTTCTTCATTATTCCATGTAGATTCAACTTTCTGTTTTTTTGTTTTTGTTTTTGCTATGTTTTTTTTTGAGATGGTGTCTCCCCCTGTCACCCAGGCTAGAGGGCAGTGGCCTGATCTCAGCTCACTGCAACCTCTGCCTCCTGGTTTCAAGTGATTCTCCCACCTCAGCCTTCCAAGTAACTGGGATTACAGGTGCAAACCACCATGCCTGGCTAATTTTTGTATTTTCAGTAGAGACAGGATTTCACCATGTTGGTCAAGCTGGTCTCGAACTCCTGACCTCAAGTGATCTGCCCACCTTGGCCTCCCAAAGTGCTGGGATTACAGGCATGAGCCACCACGCCCAACCCAACTTTCTGTTATCATTTTATTTCAACCTGAAGATCTGTTTTTAACATTTTCTGTAGTGTAGTCTATTGTAATGAATCCTTTCAACATGTGTTTCTATGGAATATCTTTATTTCTACTTTACCTTGGAAAGGTATTTTTGCTGAATATAGAATTATAGGTTGATAGGGTGTCCCTATCATTTTAGCCTTTAAAATGTGATTCCATTGTTCTCTGGTTTGCATTGATTTTGATGAGAAGTTAGTGCTTATTTTTATTTTTCTCCTGTGATAACTTATCCCTTTAAGAATATTTTGTTTTGTTTCATTGTTGTTCTCAGCAATTGGATGATGATATGGCTAGAAATAGTTTTCTGTGTGCTTATTCCACTTGGAATTTGTTCAGATTTTTGAGGCTTGCAGTTGCTATTTTTCATCACATTTGGGAAAAAGTTTAGTTATTATTTCTTCAAATGTATTTTTCTTTCCCGGTTTTTCTCTTCTTTCCTTTTGGAATTAAAATTACTAATGTGTTAGACTTCTTGACATGGCGCTACAGGTCACTAAGGCTGTATTTATTTTTAAAATCCTTTTTCAAAATTTGGATAATTTATTTTAACCGGTTTTCAAGTTTACTGAACTTTTCTTCTGCAATGGCATATCTGCCATTGAGCCCATCCAGATAATTTTTTATTTCACATATTGCATTTTTCACTCTGGGAATTTATAGTTGTTCTTTTTTATAATTTCCATTTCCTTGTTTAGATTTCTCTTCCGTACACTATGTCAATATTTTAACAAATCCTTGAATACATTTATTATATCTGTTTTGAAGTCCTGACTCATTAATTCTCACATCTCTGTCAACTCTGGATCTGTTTGTATTGACTGTTTTTTTCTCCTGGATATGTAACGCATTTTCCTGCTTATTTGTTTATCTAGTAATTTGTTATTGTGTGCTGAATTTTTAGAATGCTATTTGGTTGACAGTCCTCCTTTAATTAACACTGAGTTTTAGTCTTATTAGCAGTTAATTTACTTGCAACTTCACTTGGTCTGTCAGTGCTATGGTTTGGATGTGTTGCCTCCAAAATTTATGTGTTGAAACTTAATAGCCAGTGTGATAGCATCAAGAGGTGCAGTCTTTAAGATGCCATTAGGTCATGAGGACTCCTCCCTCATGAATGGGATTAGGTCCTTATAGAAGGGGCTTCAGTCAGAATTCTGCCCTCTTTTCCCCTTTCTTCTGCCATGTAAGGAGGCAGTGTTCCTCCGCTCTGGATAAGCCAGTAAGATGCCATCTTGGAAGAAAAGACTGGGCCCTCACCACATACTGACCTGCTAGTACCTTGATCTTGGATTTCTCAGCCTCCACAACTGTGAATAATAAACTCCTCTTCTTTATAAATTATCCAGGCTCAGATGTTTAATTATAGTAGCACAAATGGTTTAATTGTTACAGTAGCACAAATGGTTTAAGGCAATCAGAGCTTGATTTTAGGCTTTATTGGGTAAGTCTAAAGTTGTTCTTAGTCTAGGACTAGAGTAGCCCTACTTCTAACATTTGGTTATTATAATGGTCAACTAATTGCTGTGGATTTTTAGTGAAGTCTTTACCCTCTGGTTTATCAAATCTGGAATATCTTGAACCACTTACTCAGCTCATACTCTACTAGTAGTTGTTCTCTATCAGAGAACCCTGAACACATGCAGCTTAGTACTCAGTTAAAGACTCAAGGAGACCCATATTCAAAATTTGGGACTTTCTCCTCTCAAGTATCCTACCTTGAAAATTCCAAGCAGCCTCAGCGTTTCTGAACTCTGATCTCTCTTTACTTTGCCCAGAAAAATGCTTTTCTCTCTTTGGGTTCCACTTCCCTTTGCCTTTATTTGCAATGTGCCCCTGGTTAATTTAATTTTTTTCTCATAAATTGAATTTTCATGGAGATGAATGGGAAGTTCTTTGTATGTTTTTCTTCTCTCAAGAATTATATTCCTCTATTGTCTGTTTTATGATGCCTGAAAGCCACTTCTTCATATATTGTGTCCAACATTACAGTTGGACACAAAAATACATTAAAGTGGGAAGGCAAGTCTGGTATCTATTTTTCTCTCATGGCCAAAATTAGAAGTTGTATCCAGTAAGTCTTTGTGCTGCTGTAAGACACCAGAAATTTCTAAGGTTCCTAAGGGAGGAATGGCTGGGAGGACAAGAGAAGGAAGAAACCTAATTGTTTAGGCTCCAAAATTTCAACACTGGAAGACCTTGAGAACAACAATCAGTTTACAAAGAAGGAGCTTGAATTTGCATATAAATACCACTTTTGCATAAAAAGTCAACAATGTATCTATTGTCTATTTGAAAAGTGGGAGGATGGTTGTTGATGGATAATATGAAGGAGGTAAAGCCCTTTTAAGCCCCATTACCCTACAAGGAGTCACTAAACACCTATGTTTCCTTAGTATGGTGGACTGGAGGTAGGGGGGAATTTTGATTTATTAAAGAAAATAAAACAATGTAATCTTTCCTGTACACAGAATTTGGGGTAAGTCTCAAGAACGTCTTTCATCCTTTAAAGAAACACTCCATAAAGGCAATTAGTAAAGTGAGTTTCTTTGCTGTGGCCATTTATCCTTATGAGATACTTAGTTCTAATCTTCATTAGAAAATTAAAGGAATTACTAAACCTATAAAATCCTACCAAAGTGCTCCTGCAAACTCTTGAAAATCACACTAGCAATGATTAAGAAGAGGGTTTCTTCTCTCAGTGTAAAGCTGGGACATATAAACACTGAAGGAATTACATTTTCTCTAGTGCACTTAGAACAATGAAGACGATAAAAGTGAGAATAACTTCTCTATAACACATATTTACCCATTTGCAACAATTATCCTGCTAATTGCAATAAAATACATTTTGAAAACCATTAGCTGAGTATCTTCTTCATAATTTATAAAACAGAATTAATGTAATTTTTTCATCTTTAAAGGAGAATAAATTCTATTTGAAGGCACGTAGTCCCGATCATAAGTTTTTGAGTTCCTTGAAGACAAAGAAATCCACTCTGATTCGTTTCAGCAGGAAAATGAGTTTATTTCGGAAAGAATTAAACAGCTGAAGGGCTCCAAGGGAGGCCCAGAGACAAAGGATTAGCGGCTGGCAGACAGGAACAATGCCCCCACCTGTGCTGCAGAGCTGCTCAGTGAAGTCATCGTTGCCCCCCGCTGGGGACAGCCACCGGAGCCCGCCCTATCACTGCTGCTTTAATGAACAGAATGTCTCTGCCTTTATCCTTGCCAGATGGACTCTGTGCACCATCACTAGCGTAGCGGAGGAAAAAACTAATTTTTCCTCTACCGTTTCTGAGCTTTTGGTTGGAATGGACTGCTGTAACGAAAGATAGATTAATGAGAGAAAAACAACGTTTAATAACATGTATACCTCGTGTATGTATACATGGGAGAGATTCAGGTGTAGGGTCAAAGAAGGAAAGCTTCCCCTTCACCCTCTGAAGGTTCACTGAAAATGAACTGATAAGAAGGAGATTAGCAGGAGCAAAAGAATACAAATTTAATTTTAAAATACACAAGGGAAAATCACAGAAGAGTGATTACCCAAATACCTAATGAGGTCCAGATGATTACACACCCTTCTTCGTAAGGGGGAGAGGAGGGATGGAGAATGGTAGGCAATTCTTTTGAGGAATAGTAAAATGTTTCTTAGGGAGAATGAATGAACCAAGGGACAGAAATAAGCCTGTAAATGATTGTCTTTAGAATTAGATATTGTCTTGTGAAGAAGTTCATCCAGTTGTAGATTCTTCAGTCTTCCACCTATGATAGATAACCAAATTCAGGGGAGGGTAATGGAAGGTGATTGTATTCTATTTGGCACGGCTGGTCTTAAGGTAAAGAAGGCATTATCAGTGTGAAGTGTCTCCCAGCATTTGCTGATCTCAAAGGGCCTTTAATTTTTACAATTAGCATACCAGAGTGCCGAAATTCCCTGGGATCCTTCACGGGGAATGCTATAGTTTGAATGTGTATTGCCTCCAAACCTCATGTTGAAATTTGATCCCAATGTTGGAGGTAGGGATTAATGGGAGCTGTTTGAGTCATGGGGTAGATCCCTCATGAATGACTTGGTGCCATCTTTGTCGTAATAAGTGAGTTCTTGCTCTATTAGTTCCCTTGAGAACCGGTTGTTAAAGAGAGCCTGGTACCTCCCCCACCACCATTGCTTTCTCCCTTACCATGTGATTTCTGCACATGCCAACTTCCCTTCCCCTTCCACCATGAGTGGAAGCAGCCTGAGACCCTCACCAGAAGCAAGTGCTGGTGCCATGCTTCTTGTACAGCCTGCAGAACTGTGAGCCAAACAAACCTCTTTTCTTTATGAATTACCCAGCCTCAGGTATTCCTTTCTAGCAACACAAATGAAATAATACAGGAAATGTCTCAAAGGTTTTGAATAAATCTCAAGAAGTATTATAGCTTTGACTTCAAGCTTAAATACCATTCCCTGAAAGAAAGAAAGTTCCTACCCAGTTAGAGGGAGGAAAAGCACCTTAAACAAGGTGCTTTTTAAACAAAAAAAGCCTTACCGTGTTTAAGTTGCCTTCTCTATTGATAAGAGTTTTTAGTAACTTAGACTCATCCTCCTTCTGGTACAGAGAGGAGACACCCTTACGATGGAGATTTCCTTTATAGATGTAAATTTATCTTACAAAAGCGTAACTTCTACTCTATTTTCAGAGCTTCTCCTATGTCTACTGTCTCCCAAAATAATCAGCTCAAAATGATCGTTATGATAAAGAGGCATATTTGGGGTACACATTCTGGTCTCCTACAGTCATATTTTGGGGTGAAATATTCTCATGTCCTACATAATGTTCTAAACAAATTTAGAACAGATGTAGCTGATTGATGGACCTAGATTCAATGGTTGTATTCTTACTACATAGGAGGCTAGGAAAATGAGATTTGGGTTTTATGCTAGGGAGGAATGCATTCACAAGGTGAGAAATCACCGCAAATGCAAGGACAGATAAAATAATGGATAAATAAATAAAAGTAGGAAGGAAGAACCTTATAAATTATTGGATGAACTTCCCCGATTTACAAATTTAAGGAAATAAAGACACATAGGATGGAAATGATTTACCCCAAATCTACTCCCTCTCACTCCAGATAAGGCCTTTTTCACCCTGCAGGAACGACAAATACCTCGGACACTCCTTTGTTCCACTTTCACAGAAGACGCCTCTAATGTAGAGGACCATGAAGATAATCTTCACGATACTCTTTCTCATGAAGCCCAGATTTGAACTCACAGTCTTTTTCAACACAGCCCACTGAGCAGCTATAACCACAATTAGCACAAGAGATGGAAACAATTTGCCAGCCCTGTACTGCACCAGGCTGACATTCACTCAACAAAATCTTGAATGAATTAATGAATAGAGAATAAGATCTCACATAATTAACGCCCTTGGAGTCCACAAAGGAATTTTTAGGTAGTTTGTTAGATGATCTCTTTGAAATTAATATTTATTGTGCCCAGTTGTCTCTATTTTGGCTACTGGCACAAATTCATAATTTGTTTACAACAGTTAATAAACAGCAAGCTTCAACTCATTGTTACACTGCCAGCAATCACACCCATCTGCCATTCATTCACATGAAGATGTTTTACTTTTCAAGTGTCAAAGTGGGTAGAATTTGAGTTTGGGAGATGTTTCTTCCTGGCATGGGAGACTGCGAATATAACGATGCTGCTGGACTTCTGCCATTTCCTTTTGGAAGTGGATTGATAGTAAACTTACTCTCTGGCTTCTATCCCTCCTGAAATTCAGTAGGGTTTAACTACACTGCCTTAGTGTGTATCTAATCCAAAGATGACATCGGACTGGTCCCTTGCTTAGATAATCCAGAGAATGTAATACATTGGTGTCAAGTGGTTAAGAGTTTTGTCTTTTTAAAAATAAGTTTCGCTTTTGAATACAAGTGACAGAATTTCTTGAGGAAAAAAATACTGTCTCATTGACTAATCATTGAGGAGTAGAGCTAGCTTCAGCCAGTTGCAGGGACTCAAACAAGGCTACCTCTGGACTTTGCTTTCTTTCATGTTGGGCCTTGTTCTCAGCCTTTCCATAGCAGCTTCTGGAAGCTTCAAATTTACTCTTCTAGGTTCAAATCCAGTGGAATAGATGGCACTTCTTGGTGGCTTCTATATAAGTATTAGTATTTCCTCCAATTGAAAAACCCGAATATAGAAATTAGCCAGGCATGGTAGTGCACACCTGTAATTCCAGCTACTCTGAGGCTGAGGCACAAGAATTGCTTGAGCCCATGAGGCATAGGTTGCAGCAGCGAGCCGAGATGATGTCACTGCATGCCAGGCTGGGTGACTGAGCAAGACCAAGAAAAGAAAAAAGAAACAACTTGGTTTGTGTGAACATTCCAGAACCAACTACTGTGGCTTGGGTGATTCAGTGCTCCAATTGGCCATGTCTAGATTACATGTCCTGTCCTGGATCTGAGGTTGGAACAATACCGTTACATCTAAAAACAGTGAATGTATATGAGGGCATATTCAAATACTGTCTGGCAGGGAATCCACAGCATACTCAAAGGAGCAATTGAAAAGAGTTTAAAGAAGGGAAACAAAGAATGGAGAAGCATGCAGGGCTGGGAACAGGGGGACACTCGTTCCAATCCCCTAGGGCTGAAGGTGAATGAGGAGGGAACTGTTAAGGGAACTGAGTGGGAGGTGTAGCCATGGGTATGGGCCACCAGGCAGAGCTGTGACCAGATATAGACGAGCACAGCCACTGCTACAACCCAACCCAGGAGGCAGGGTGTAGAACGACGACATTCCTCCATCCCTCTCTCCTCCCAACTTCTGATCCATTGTGCATGCTTCTGATTACCCAAGCCTAACCAGGAGCCAGAGGGCAAGGAACCTGGGTAACATAGTCTGCAGAGGGCAGCCTCTTGGAATAAAGGGCAGGGTAGAAGGAGTCTATGGATTGGATCTGAAAGGCAACAAGATAACTAGCACACTTTGTTCTTGTAAATCAGGGGTTGGCAAACTCTGGCTTTTAAGGGTGGAAAGGGAGTGATCCCTCTCCTCCCCATCATAAGGGTCATGACCAACACTCCTTTAACAAAAGATAGGTTAACAAGAGAAACTCATAACAAAAGATTTAATCATAGTTTTATGTGACATGGGATCCTTCAGAGTGAAGACCCAAATATATGGGGAAAACTGTCCATTTTTATGCTTTAGTTTGATGAAAAATGGACAGCTGTGTAGACCTGCAACTGGATAAAAAGGCTAAGAGCTAATGGGAATAGAGTGAGTGGGGAGACCCAGCAAGGCCTGTCTGTTGAGGTTCTTCCTGGCCTCTTTGTGCAGCATTGTTTCTTCCTGGATATGGGACAGGACCCTTTCTGGAATGGGGGGCTTAACACCTACAATCAGACAAGGCAGATCAGAGAATTTCTTCATGGCCAACTCCCACAGTAAAAGGCAGGGAGAAAGTTAGAGTAATATTGTTAGGTTTTGTGGCTGGCTTTGGAGAAGGGGTTCTGGCTTCTGTGACCTACCTTGGGGAAGAGGAATTCTCGTTTCTATGGCTAACCTCGGGGAGAATGAGGGGCAAGAGACAGGAGGGCAGGAGAAGGTCCAAAAGAGACTTTACTTCTGAGGTTTTTTCTGAGGCCTTCACACTGGGGATCATTTTCTGAGCCTCAACAGACTCATGGGCCAAATGTGCCCCACCATCTGTTTCTATAAGAAAAATTTTATTGGAACACATCCAATAAGCAAATCATTGTTTATTTATTGTCTGTGGTTGTGTCTGCACTACAATAGCAAAATTAAGCAGTTGTGATAGGAACCTTATGGCTCATGAAACTTAAAATATTTACTATCTGGCGCTATACAAAAAAGGTTCACTGACCCCTGGCCTAGGCCAACACAGCCACTGTGCCTGACACATAGGTGGTGTGTAAACGAGGTACTAAAACTAAATAAATTACCTAAAGCCTTGGTGACAGTCACAGTGTGAGTGAACCTAAGCTTCAACCCCAGGAGATCATTGCCATTGCAAGGCCCTCAAACCATTTCCCTCTATTCCAGAATTGCTTGTGTGGCTTACTCCTTTCCTCTGTAACTACTGCTACAGTCCAACTGCCACTGTCCCTCTTGATCTCTGCTGCTGCTGTGTCCTTGTGGTTCAGTTGATATGGTCATTTTCTTTGGCTGCCATGAATATCAGTGTTTTCCCTGCCAGGGCCCTGGAATTTAGGAGATGGTGTACTCCTAAGAGATTATAAAGCCTTTATATGCCTTTTTGACTTCCAAATGGGAGCCTGCTCTCTCCTTTTTATCTCTCTTCTTTGGGTTACTTGGGATAAGAACCTCAGAGACTAAGGGGACACTGTACAGCATCATTAAGTATTATCTCCAAAAGCTCTCTTCCTTGTGCTGTTAACCAAAGTTCCAGTGTAGGGGGAAGGCACTTGGATTTTCTTTCTTTCTTTCTTTCTTTTTTTGAGATGGAGTATCGCTCTGTCGCCCAGGCTGGAGTGCAGTGGCGCGATCTGGGCTCACTGCAAGCTCCGCCTCCCAGGTTCAAGCAATTCTCCTGCCTCAGCCTCCCGAGTAGCTGGGATTACAGGCATGCACCACCACACCTGGCCAATTTTGTATTTTTAGTGGTGACGGGGTTTCTCCATGTTGGTCAGGGTGGTCTCAATCTCCTGACCTCAGGTGATCCATCTGCCTTGGCCTCCCAAAGTGCTGGGATTACAGGCATGAGGCACCA
>NW_012104554.1:710121-727400 GCF_000951045.1 Mandrillus leucophaeus
AGTATTATCTCCAAAAGCTCTCTTCCTTGTGCTGTTAACCAAAGTTCCAGTGTAGGGGGAAGGCACTTGGATTTTCTTTCTTTCTTTCTTTCTTTTTTTGAGATGGAGTATCGCTCTGTCGCCCAGGCTGGAGTGCAGTGGCGCGATCTGGGCTCACTGCAAGCTCCGCCTCCCAGGTTCAAGCAATTCTCCTGCCTCAGCCTCCCGAGTAGCTGGGATTACAGGCATGCACCACCACACCTGGCCAATTTTGTATTTTTAGTGGTGACGGGGTTTCTCCATGTTGGTCAGGGTGGTCTCAATCTCCTGACCTCAGGTGATCCATCTGCCTTGGCCTCCCAAAGTGCTGGGATTACAGGCATGAGGCACCACGCCCAGCCAACAGTTACCTTTAATAGAAGCCCAACAGTCATCTTAATACTTCACAGTTTTTGAGATACGATGCAGACTGGCCCCTACTTTATGCCCTGATTGTGATCATTGCCCTAGATTTTGATCACAGTGTATAAAAACAGCCAGCTTACATCAGTAACCACGTGAGTATGACATAGTGACCAATAAAGCTTAGCCCAAATTAATCCAACACAGTGATGTGCAGTCATTGCACTTTATGGTAATCAGGTACAGATGGAACAGAAATATTGTAATGCTAGTTTTCATACAACCCTAACAGGGGTCAGAAGAAGTGAGGAGATAGACAACTTGGAGAAGCTGGAAAAAAAATGCTCTGGGTCATTTTCAAAGACTTCTGATAATATTTAGAGATGTGGGGCTAGTTGGTGTAACTGGAGAGATGAGAATGCTATAAAATGGAAAGAAGTCAGATGGAAGAAAAGTGGCTTGGAGCCCAAACACGAATGTTGTCCATATTGCCCCTTGCCTAGGGCTGGTGAAGTCTCCAGATCTGGAGGGGAAGAAAAGGAAGAGTAGAAAGAAAGAAGCAAGATGCCTCCAGAGGGATTCTCAGGAGGAGGACAGATGCCGGGCAGTGCACTGGAGGTAGTTTTGGCCAAACACCTGCCATGGGCACAGTGTCGTAATAAATATACTGCTACTGAAGAACCAACTGTCTCTCAACATCTGCGAAATGGAAATCAAGCCCCTACTATTGGCAGGGAACCCCTACTCACTCATCTTATTCAAGTGGAGAACCCTATTTCAATTCCTCAACTGAAAGCCATCAAGTTTGTGGATGGATAATGGAAACGGAAAATGGCTTTGTAGATAGACTCTCTGATTGCCTATGTGAGCATGTACACCTCAGACAGGACTGGTAAAAGTCTGTGTTAACACACACAGACATATACACTTTTACCAGTCCTCTCCAGGGATTCTTCAAAAATACAAATCCACTCATGCTAGCATCCTCTCTAAAGTCTCCCAA
The DNA here is from genome assembly GCF_000951045.1 of Mandrillus leucophaeus. Classification (NCBI taxonomy): domain Eukaryota; kingdom Metazoa; phylum Chordata; class Mammalia; order Primates; family Cercopithecidae; genus Mandrillus; species Mandrillus leucophaeus. Next base: position 711,506 of record NW_012104554.1, read on the forward strand.
CGATTTCCCATTGTTCCTAGACAAACTAATATGGCTTCCGGGGCCCTGTGTGACCTGCCTACTGCCTCCTTGTGAGTCCTAGCATCTTTACAATATCATCATGTATTCTGTCTTTCACCCAGACTGAACTGTTACTCACTTCCTGCTGGGAATCATGCCCTCCTTATCTCATTTCTTTGTGACCCACTCTTCCATGGCCCAGACTTCACTCATTAACTTCTGCTTGCCCCCAGGTGTTCATTCACTGAGGTGTTTCCGATGTCTGGGACAGGTTAAATCTCCCTTTACGGGCCTTCCACTGTGTGTCTACACTCCTGGTTGTAACACTCACTACAATTTAAGGCAATTGCTTTCACAGTTGCCTGTCTTCCCAGCTGGTCTAGATGCCAGCAGGGACCTTGCCTGTTTTCAGTCATCTTTGTGTCCCCAGCATTGAGCACATGTCTGGCATAGAGAAAACACTAAAGTAAACTCATTGACCCATTGAATGAGGCTCACTAGAGAGGAAAAGAAAAATCACCATCCTTGTTACTCACACCCAACTCATTTCTTGGCACAAGTGCAGGCTGTTAGCTGGGTAGCTTGTTTTCTCAGAAGCAGCAAAGTATTTTTATGATAACAATATAAACTCCAAATGTCCATTTTCTGATATTTAAAGATAAATCACACCATATAGGATATGAAATAAGGATTTCCTTTGATCCATTTGCTGCCTGGCTCTGAAATGCTTTGATCTTTCCCATTCCCTCAGAAACGAATCTGAATCTGTATTATGCAACTACTAAACTGATCCTAATTTTCTGTGCCCAGAACAATAAACCAACAGATGTTTGGAAAGGGCATTAGAGGAAATGAAAAATAATTTATAGGAATACAATGAAGCCAATAGTTTAGTACCCCCAAAATAATAATCTCTAAGAACATAAAAAATAATTGCTTCGTACTACAAAAATAAAACTTTAAATGCCACTTTCTGAAAAATATATACCTGTTAGAAACAGAGAGAAGCTGAACTTCTGTCTCATTACTACCCATATTCTGTATGATTTATTCCGTTTATTTTTCTGACAATGCCCTTCAAACTCTGTAGGTTCACTGGGGCCACTTTAAGCCCTCAGTCTTATCAACAAGGATTTCTTTCTTTAACTGACATAGACTCAATGTCTTAATTAAATACTCTACCTCAACTTGATTTTCTTTTCTCAAAATGTCGTATTGTTTTGATTCATAGAACTATAAAACTTTTTAGCTGGCATGCCCTTGGTGCAGTCATCTTCAATATTTAGCCCAATTTTTGTTAATATATAAAACCAGTCTGGGTTCATCTGAGTCCTCACATGATTTCAACTCCTGTGTCTGATACAACATTGAGATGTGTGGATTGCGTGACTTGGAACAAATATGCTCTATGGGATATGGGTGTGATGTGAAGCCAAGGCTAAGGAAGGATTGCAGAGTTTCCAGAACGTGGGAAACCTCTGACTCTGGGGTATATAACAGAGTACAGTCAGGGCTGTAAACCGTTCCATTCAAAGAACCCATAAAGTAGTGAAGCTGGTCAGCTATTGAGCCATAACTGTGGATAATTTTATGGTAACTGGAAGACACTGTTGTATTATAGTCACCATTGTACTTAGTGACTGCTGACATTTTTGTATTGTTTTCAGTCTTTTAAAGTTTCCAATTGTGCTATCCACATTCTTTTATTTGAAAGTGTGCTGCAAGCACTAGAAGAATGAAAATCACCACCTTAGTAAGGTGTCAAGCCCCCAGTCCCCTGTTAAGGCTAAGGAAACTAAAGTTATAGAAGGAGAACGTATTTGAGGTTGAGTAACCCAGCTTGCTTAAGATCCGTATGGTCAAGACTAGAATTCAGTCCTTACAACCATCAAGACCTTTTTCTACTATGCCTTATTTCTACTCTGAATTGATAAACCTAGGTCACCAGGGTTTAAAATGAGCAGGAAAAAAAATCTGTTAAAACAGATAGGGACTGATATGGTTTGGTTCTGTGTCTCCACCCAAATCTGATCTCCAGCTGTAGCTCCCACGTGTCAGGGGAGGTGGTTGGGTCACGGGGACAGTTTCCCCCATGCTGTTCTCATGATAGTGAGTGAGTTCTCTAAAGAGCGGATGGTTTTAAAGTGTTGCACTTCCTTGTTCTCTCTCTCTCTCTCTCTCTCTCTCTCTCTCCTGCCACCTTATGAAGAAGGTGCTTGCTTCTCTTTTTCCTTCTGCCATGACTGTAAGTTTCCTGAGGCCTCCCCAGCCATGCAGAACTATGAGTCAATAAAACCACTTTTGTTTGTAAGTTACCTGGTCTTAGGTAGAATCTTTATAGCAGCGTGAGAACGGACTGATAAAAGGACTTAATAGACCCCCTTAGCAGATCCCTGCCTGCACTGAGCATGTGTCTCCATTTAGCTGTCTAGAGCATTGTATATCCTGTCTTTCAAGAGCAATCAAATTCACGAAGACCAAACCTGTCTAAACATTTGCACTGAGAGTTGGACATCTTGTAGAGATCAGCAGGACTTAAGTTGCTTGTCTTTGTTGTTATCACATCATGGGACTCTTGCACAATGCATGATGGCTCTCCATTAACGAGGGTGGACAGGAAAGAGCAGGACAATGGGATATTTGAGATTCTGTAAGACAGGAATGGAGACTTGAAGAAATTCACGTGGTAATGGCACCTGACCCCTGAGGGGAACAGCAGGAAGCACGTTTTAGAGCACCCATGTTGACCTCAGGTGTCCTACCTGCAGGCCTTGGTAATATAAGGGATCCAAATCAGCAGATCAACGGAAGCAGTGGGAATCCAGGTGAAAGGGGGTGTTAAAGGGAATTCGTGTTGTGATTCTGAATGATGTTTCCATTCACAGCAAATCTGCAGCCCCTGGTTGAAAAAGGGGAGTAGTAAGTATCCAGCCCCAGGGAAGAGGCCTGGGAATATGTAGGCAAAAGTCAGGCACTCACCTAAGCAGACTGGTGTTTTGCAAAGAAATTCAGTTCCAGCAAGATTGTTGGGAGGTGATGCAGTTGTAAGACAAGCCCAATAGGAAGTGGCCAGTGGGACTTTGTGCCTCAGTGGGCATGTGAGGCACTGAGGACGCAATGGAGGTCTTTGTGGGATGAAAATGTTCATTATACATAATACTTGGTTAAAATTTTTATTCAAAGATTCAATAATTTATACTGTAGAGTGAAGAAATAACCCAAGAATGTCCACATGTCTGAGAGAGAGAGAGAAGAAGGAAGTGCAACACTTTAAAACCATCAGCTCTTCAGAGAACTCACTCACTATCATGAGAACAGCATGGGGGAACAAAACATGGTTTTATCAGAATTCCCAGTCAAGACATCATGTACCAGATCTCTATGTCCCTCCAGTCTCATCTCTCACAAATATTTGACCTTCCCACCCTCTGAACCCCTAACTTCACCTCCTGAGTTGACCACAGAAAACAGGTTGTGGGCCCTGTTCTCATGTATTGCCTCCAGCCTTTTTGTGCTCTTCTTTCTCCCTGAAATGCCCTTCCCTTCCCCTCTGTGGTTCTGATGGTCTGGTGGACCCTGTTGTTAATGCTTCCACTTCTCACCCAAATGGAGTTGATTCCTACCATCTTTATCCCATTATTCTATTTCTCAATTAATATAATTATGACTGGGCTGATATTTAGTCATTGGGCACCACGTTGGCGGCTCTGGCTGTAAAATTATAGAAACACTTCTGTAAGGGTTAATAAAAGGCTGCTGTCCCATGACCTCCACATGCCTCCTTTCTGTTGCTCCCACTCCAGCCAGTTCCAGACCTCCCCAGGATGTAGTCACTGAAGGATTAATGCTGGGAGCAGCAGGACCCTCCCCAGCACCCTGGCCAAGGTCTTCTATAGCTCTTACCTAGTCTTGGAAATTCTCAAGCGTGAATCAGAAAAACCAGACTCTAATTTGTACTTGCTACTAAACTTTGGGCAAATCCATTAGTTTCTCTGAGTCTTAGTTTTCTCATCTGTAAGATGGAGATGGATGCTTACCTTGCAGGGCTTCCGGTGAGGTCACTGGGTTGATGGGCATATACGCTTCAGCTTTTAGTAGCTAGGTTGTAATAATTTTGAGTGAAATTCAGCTGAGCAAGGATGCCAAGAAAATCCCAGATGAAGGAAGCAAGGCCTGACCAGCACTAACCTGAACAATTTGGGCTGACAGACTTTGGCTTTCCAACCTTGTTATGGCCAGTGGCTAAAGGAAGGGAGGGTAAGGTAAGTTCTAGTTTCCCAAGGACAATGTAGTGGCCTAATTGGCTTCTTTTGTGACTTTACTTGTCCAACTCTCCCAGGGCATGTGAGAAAATCTAGTTTACATCGCCTTTGTTTTTTCCATAAAGCTCTTGAATGGGCGTGTGTGCTTGGTGGCTGCACTCTTCTGAGAATCCAAGTTTCTTGGAAGTTCTTAAGAGTCCAGGCACTATTCCCTGGAAAATGTGTGTTTCCTGGGGATTATTAGAAGCTTAAACCTTCGGTCAAAGTTAAACATCTAGAAAATTGTTCCTGGAAAGTATTGTCAACATCTTCTTAATTGGCTGCCTTGGCATTGTCTCAAGGCTGTGATCTCTATCTCAGATCCTGGACCAATACCAAACCTTCATCTACCAAGAGAGTTGCTTTCTGGGACAGAAGATAAGTACAAACCTCTGGTCTGCACTTCCAATTCAAGGAAATAAAAGGAGCCTAACCAGGAGGGGTCACATAGATCATATTTACATTGCTGGTAGGAAGTATATTTCTCTCTAGATTATTGCACTCAAGGGCTTTCCTTTTCTCCTCCCTTTCCTTTGCCTCCACTCCATCCCCACAGTGAGGGTGAGAGATAAGAAAACTTGGTTCTTCATGGATGGACACCTTTATTCTGGGCTTTAGAGGGCAAAGTCTAGAACCAGGAAAGTGCCTGTGTGTTTGCATCTACATAAACAATGGCTTCAACAGCAGGACCTAGGTATAAGCAACACCCAAGGGACACCCTAGCCTCTCTTAGAAAGCTCTTTCCTCCTTTATGTTTGATTAGAGCAAATGTCACTCTACTTTTCACCTCCTCCAGATATATGCCTGTTGCCACCTTCACTTGTTGCTAGCCAACTCCCTAGGAGTAATGCAGGAGCTACAGTCCTGTAAGCACAACCGGAGGGACCCCATTCTAAAATTGCAGCTGATCTTCTTCTCCTTTCCCGCTTTTTCATTTCCTCCTGTGGCCCTTCCACTCTTCGAGTGAGGCCATTTTGAGTTTTTGCCTTGCAATCACCCAAACAGGTTCATTACACCCACTGCCCAAATAGAGCTAATTTATCAAGACAGGGGAATTGTAGTAGAGAAAGAGTTTAATTCATGCAGAGACAAACTGAACAGGAGACTGGAGTTTTATTACTCAAACCAGTCTCCCCAAAAATTCAGAGGCTAGGATTTTTCAAGGATAGTGTGGCCGGCCAAGGAATGGGTGCTGCTGATTGGCTGGGCATGCAATCATGGGTGTTTGGAAAATGGTCCTTGTGGGTGCTGAGTCTGCCCACTGGGTGGCAGCCACAGGAGCAGTTGGCAGGTCCAGGTGGAGCGATCAGTCATCAGAAATGCAAAAACCTGAGAAGACATCTCAAAAGGCCAATCTTAGATTCTACGAGAGTGATATTATCTGCAGGAGTAATTGGGGAAGTTGCAAATCTTGTGACCTCCGGAATTAATGGCTGGTAATCATTTACACCTTAGCAGAATTCAGGCTCCTCTCATCCTCATAACTTGGTGGTCTTTCATTAGCTTTACAAAGGTGGTTTAGTACTGGGGAAGGGCTATTATCATTTACACTATAAACTAAATGTCTCTCAAAGTTAGTTTGGCCCAAGACCAGGAATGATTAAGGGCAATCGGGAGGCTAAAGGCAAGATAGGGGTTGCTTAAATCAGATTTCTTTTATTGTCATACTTTTCTCACAGTTATGATTTTTGCAAAGACAGTTTCAGTCTGAGCAATTAAATTGAACAGCAAGAAGACTTTTGTTTTGTTTTGTGTTTTGAGAGGGCCTCACTCTGTCACCCACGCTGGAGTGCAACGGCATGATCACAGCTCACTGTAACCTCAAACTCCTGACCTCAAGCAATCCTCCCACCTCAGCCTCAGCCTCAGCCTCCTAAAGTGTTAGGATTACAGGAATGAGCCACTGTGCTGGGCCCTGGCTCTTTCTTTCAAAAGTTGAGCCCTTAGGAAGAACAACAACAATTACAACAAAAATTCAGAGCATGAACAATAGATTTGGAAGATCCTATGAGAAAGAGGAAAGATTCTTCTAAATGTTCTTCAGATGCCTCCTGGGCTCATGCCTTCAGATATTGGGTGGAATGGTAAAATAATTGGAGAGCTTATGAATATGTTGACCTAAAAGGAAGAAGCTGAGACTAAATTAATATAAATAGAGAGTTTATTTGGGTGAAGCCTGAGGATTGCAACCCAGGAGCATAGATTCAAGATGCCCTGAATAAATACTCTGAATAAATAGCCGCAGTTACAAGTGGGTTTTTAAAGGAAAAGAAGAGGTAGTTCCTGATTTGTTTACTAAGAATTTACATGAAAATAACATAAGCTATTGGTTAGGTTATTTATGATATGCTGTTCTTTGTATCACAAATTCCAAGAACATGAACTTTAAACAATTGTCTGCCAAGTGAAGGGGACGTTGCGGGAGGATGATTGAAGTGGGGGACACTGTGGGAGGATGATTGACGTCTCATATTCATGTCTATCCAGGCCAGCATACCTCACAGAGCTCAAATTGCTCTGAGCTGTTTTTCTTTTCCCAAATACATGGACATTTGTAGAAGGGAAGGCTGCATTTTCTTGGTAAGATCGGGAAGAAGAAATGACCCAGAGATGAGTTGCCTGTGTGCCAGAAGGGCTTTCAGTAACCAGGGAGCATGTCCTGGGCTCTAGCGTGGCCTGGTTGTGGCAGATTTACCTATGTATCTGAGAGTGCTATGCAATCAGCAGGGCCTCGGACAAGCTCACTGAGTTTCTTACAGCTGAGGAGGACTCAAGAGAGATACAGACACAGCTGAAAGAGACGGGGCCCTGGAGGGACCAGCAGTTAAAACAAGGCAGGTCTCAGCAGCACTGTGTGTTCTGAGCACCAGCCAGGCGGAGGATCAGAGAGACAAGGAGATGACCACATGAGAGGTGAGGACCCAGCTTCAGGTCCTGGATGCCTTGACATTGCATCTGGATCCAGGAATGAAGATGTTGACCAAAAGAGTCAAACTCTGTAAGATATCTGAAGAGATTTATTCTGAGACAAATATGAGTGAACAGGGCCTGTGACACAGCACTCAGGAGGTCTTGAGAACATGTGCCCAAGGGGGTCAGGCTGTAGCTTGGTTTTATACATTTTATGGAGACATGAGACTTCAATCAAATACATTTAAGAAATACATTGGGCCAGGAGCAGTGGCTTATGCCTGTAATCCCAGCACTTTAGGAGGCTGAGGTGGGCAGATAACTTGAGGCCAGGAATTTGAAACCAGGGTGGTCAACATGGTGAAACCCCATCTCTGCTAAAAATACAGAAAAATTAGCTGGGTGTGGTGGCAGGCACCTGTATATCCAGCTACTTGGGAGGCTGAGGCATGAGAATTGCAGGAGGTGGACATTGCTGAGATTATGCCACTGCACTCCAGCCTGGGTCACAGAGTAAGACTCCATCTCACAAAAAAAAAAAAAGAAAGAAAAGAAAAGAAAAAAGAAATATATTGGTTCTGTTTAGCAAGGCAGGACAACTGGAAGCAGTGGGGCTTCCAGGCTACAGGTAGATTTAAAAATTTTCTGGTTGACAATTGGTTGAGTTTATGTAAAGACCTGGGATCAATAGAAAGAAGTGTCTGGGTTAAGATAAACGATTGTGGACACAAAAGTTCTTATTTGCAGAGGAAGCCTTCAGGTAGTAGGGTTCAGAGAGAATAGGTTGTACAATGTTTCTCAGCTGACTTAGAGTCTGTGTTGATGTTAATGCTGGAGAGGTATAATGAAACACATTCAACCCCGACTGCCCATCATGGCCTGAACCAGTCTTTCCGGTTAAATTTCAAGAGTGCCCTGGCTGAGGAAGAACTCCATTCAGATGGTTGTAGTGGGGCTTAGAATTTTGTTTTTGGTTTACAAAGATGTGACCTTTTGGGGCCATGGGAAAAGGTAGTGGTGAAACTCTGAACTAAAATTACTTTTTTATCCCCCAAGAAAATACAGGCTTATGAGATAAATTAAAGTACCTAAGTGATTAGACTTATATCTCTTTGCTTGAAACAGGGTCTTTCTCTGTTGTCCAGGCTGGAAAGCAGTGGTGTGACCATAGCTCACTGCAGCCTCAAATATTAGGGCTCAAGCGATCTTCCAGCCTCAGCCTCCCAAGTAGCTGGGACTACAGGTGCACAAGCACACCTGGTTAATTAAAAAAAAACAAATTTGTAGAGATGAGGTCTTGCTATATTGCCCAGGCTGGCCTTGAACTCCTGGCCTCAAGTGATCCTTTTGCCTCAGCCTCCCAAAGTGCTGGGATTATAGGTATGCACCGTAGCACCCAGCATCATATTCTTATATCCTATTAAGAATAGGATTCCTCTCAGAAAAAATACTACATGGATCTACTAAAAAACACTGAAAAGATATATACCCAAAATCCATAGAGGTTACCTCTGGGTGGTAGAATAACTGGATCTTTTCTTTTCTCCCTCTCTACCTTCCTTCCTTCCTTCCTTCTTTCCTTCCTTCCTTCCTGCCTTCCTTCCTTCTTTCCTTCCTTCCTTCCTTCTTTCCTTCCTTCCTTCCTTTCTTCCTTCCTTCTTTCCTTTCTTCCTTCCTTCCTTCCTTTCTTCCTTCCTTCTTTCCTTCCTTCCTTTTTCTTTTTCCTTCCTTCTTCTTTTTCCTTCCTTCCTTCCTTCCCTTCCTTCCTCCTTCCTTCTTTCTCTCTCTCTTTCTTTCTTTTTCATTATTTCTCTCTCTCTCTTCTTTTCTCCTTGCTTCCTCTTTTTTCTTTGTTTTATGTATCTTTTTGTCTAACTTTTCACAGTGGACTATATTCTATATTTCTACAACAAACTGATTTTGTTAGGAAAATACAACACAGGCTGGGTGTGGTGGCTCTCACCTGTAATCCCAGCACTTTGGGAGGCTGAGGCTGGCAGATTGCTTGAGCCCAGGGGTTCAAGACCAGCCTGGACAACATAGGGAAACCCTGTCTCTCTTTCTCTCTTTCTTTTTTTTAAGGAGAAAACAACACAATAAAACAAGGTAAATGAGAAATGGCATTCAGGGCATATTCCTTTTCATTATGAGGATGAAGGAGATTGTGCTGAGGTGTGACTGATTTTCATACTAGACCCAGCATGGGCTCTCCTGTGTGCTCTGGACGATCCTTCAGGTCCTCTTCTTACAAACAACTGGAATTCTGGGATTTGTTTAGAAAACCTCCAAGAGTCTTTGGAGAGAAACCGCCATTTGTATTTTCTAAACTGGACTTTGTCCTTCACAGTTTGGGAGTTTGCAATTGAAGAGATTGCATTTAAGGCACTTTTCCTCCCTTATCCAATCTGGATGCTGGCCATCTAACTTGCCTGTGCTCAGGAGGCTGAAATAACTTACAGCATTTGTATCTCAAGGGCCAAATCTAAATAATATTAAGGAAATATATCAAAAGGAAGTGATTGCTTTCAATTCCCATCTCCTCATAATGTAGAGAAATGATTAAATTAGTTGTGATCAGTCTTAATCAGAGAACCTACTCGATTTGTTCTAAACGGTGCTATTACAGCCCCTGCATGTTTACCAAAAAGAGAACCACCATCTGCAGATGGGTTAGCAACACATTTATACTACTTTCATGTGTTCCTAATGCAATTCTAGAAATGAATCTAAGAAAAGTGCTGTTTTAGCAGGGAGAGTGTCTTCACTTAAATCCAGAAAACCATTTGGTTATCTCCAGATTTATAAAGATCAAATTCCAGCTGAATTTCTGTGATATTCTATGTAAAGATCTTGGAAGTAAATAAATATAAATATATAAATACACACATACATACACACACACACACACACACACGCGCGCATAGTAGTAACACCAATGGGTTATCACCGAATGTTGTAAAACATCTTGCAACATGATGGCACCTTAGAAAGGATATTTTAAATAATGTTTTTTATAATACATTATTTATAATACAAAAAATAACTGTTTTTTCTTTTATTTATTGAGTTAAAATCCAAACTATGTTGGAGCCATGAATGCTGCAATTCATGTGCCAGTTAGACCCATCAGAGAAGAAACTTCCAATGCTTCATTTTAGGTTGTGCCTATACGTGAAACTAATTTGATTAAGTTCAACTCATAATTTGATCAAATCTTTTGCTTAAGTAAACCTTAATTTTGTTTATACTCTATGCCCGGGGCTAGGAGGCATAGGAGGGCTATGGAGGATAAATTATCAGAACCAAAACACCATCTCTAAAAGAGAGACAATAGAATGAAGTATTTCAGAGCTCAGGCCTTAGATTTTGACTGCCCCAGGTTCTAATCTTGGTTCTGCCACTTCTTGGCTGACTCAATTTGAACAGTTTACTTAACTGCCCCAACGTCATCATCTTAATCCAGCAACAGTAAGAATACCAATGTCAGAGTGAGGTTGTGAGGATTAAAGGTGAAAATGCAAATCAATACTTATCATAGCTACTGGTACATAAGAAGCATTCTATAAATGTTAACTATTGTTATTATAGATTACTTTCACAAAATGTTCTAACAATGAAATCTTTGAAAATTAGACTCTGCAACTGGCTATTGGAATCTGAAATTTGCCTTCTTGGATTGCCATTGCCATTGGCTTCCCACCAGTTCCCATGGATTTAATTAATGAGCATACGACTGAGCCAATTCTAAAGAGGGAGACAGCCAAGGAAAAGTAAGGATGGTATTACAGACAATAACTCACTGTGAATCAGGAAGGGACATTATCTTTCAAGTCATTCATAAATCAAAAACCCAGCCAAAGCTTCAGGCCTTCCAGGTAAAAGGATTATCAACACACAGGAGGCCGTTGACAGCAAATTTCCTCAGGCCTAGCAACATCAACCCCATCATATGCTGTTCCTTGGGACTTGTCATTCCATGACTGGGCTTGGCCATTTGGAGTCTAAGACACAAAGCCAAGAGACTATAATGATAGTGGATATCTGAAGTGGTTTTGGGGTTCAATAATTGGATTTTTTCTCTCTATCAGACCTGATATGGAAAGGTGGGCCATGGTGCTGGCATGTTTTTATGCCTCTTGTCAATGCCTATCCTCCTCTAGACCTGACTTTCTGAAGCACCAACACACACTACTTTGGGCACTGATTAAGCAGGATAGTGTATTATTAGTCTGGTCTCATGCTACTAATAAAGACATACCCGAGACTGGGTAATTGGTAAAGAAAAAGAGGTTTAATGGACTCACAGTTCCACATGGCCAGGGAAGCCTCACAATCATGGCAGAAGATGAAGGAGGAGCAAAGGCACATCTTACATGGCAGCAGGCATGAGAGCATGTGCAGAGGAACTGCCCTTTATAAAACAACCAGATCTCATGGGACTTATTCACTATCATAAGAACAGCACAGGAAAACCTGCCCCCACAATTTGATTACCTCTCACAGGGTCCCTCCCACGACACGTGGGGATAATGGGAGCTACAATTCAAGATGAGATTTGGGTAGGGACACAGCCAAACTATATCAGATAGACAGGACTATTTATTCAGAAAAGCACAATCATTTTTACCTGGATGTAACCAAATATTTCAGTAGTCTTAGGATTGTGCCAAATATTTCAGTAGTCTTAGGATTGTTTCACCGTTACTTACCTTTAGGAAGGCAGCCAAGACAGTGTATTTCTTCACCTCTCAAAAGGCAGTTACTTTGGATGAACAGGGCTCTCCATATCTAAAGGGTTACAGGTTAGCATAATCTGCATGCACAATCCGGAAAAAATGTAAACATTCTGTGGGTAGGATTTATAAGTGTCTTACTCACTGTTGTATTCCCAGAGTCTAGCATAGTAACTAGAATATAATATGTGCTGATGAGTATTGAATACATAAATGAATGAATATGAGCTTTCTCACTGATGTACCATTGCCTGAAATCTCCTACATTTGCTCACTCGGTAAACTTCTACTTATTCAATAAGTCTCTGCTCAGTTGCCATTCATTCTGTGAAATACTTGCTTTTGTTCCAGGTAGGGGAAGACCTCTTTGCCTCCATTCCCATATATCCAGTATGTGACTCCATGTCAAGGTTCTTATACACAAACAATCAAGTTACTCTGGCTAGTTCAAGCAGAAACAAATGTGTTAAAGGATATTGGGTGGCTCGAAGAGTGTTTGGGAGGGATAGGGAACCAGGTTTCAATGCTATCTAGCTAGGAAAGAGCTCAACCACACTAGCTACTTGAGTGAGTCATGGCAGCTGCTGCTGTTAATCCTCATCATTAATTATCCATTGAAGGCCTGAGGATATAAGCATGGTGACAGCCACATCAGAAGAACTTGACACTTCTACCACTCTTCTTATCAGAAAATTCATTCACCTTGTGTGTGGCTGCCACCTCATGTGGCACTTCTGTTTCCACTTATGCTAGTATATCTGATTAGAAGAACACAGGCCACATACCTGAACACTATCTGCAAGAGGTTCTGGGAAATGTATATTTTAGTTTGCCAGTCTCTATAGCAGAGGATGGAAAGCCAAAAGGTATGTTGAATGAGCCAACCAATTCCATCTGCCACACGCCATAACATCACTATCTCCTTCACTTGTTGACTTCCTTAAAAACAGGTATTTTGTGATGTTCAGCTTGTATCCTTAGTAGCTAGAGCAGGTCCTAGTATATAATAGGTTTTTTTTTTTTTTTAAGACAGAGTCTCGCTTTGTCACTCAGACTGGAGTGCAGTGGCACAATCTCAGCTCACTGCAACCTCTGCCTCTTGGATTCAAGTAATTCTTGTGCCTCAGCCTCCAGAGTAGCTGGGACTACAGCCACGCCCCACCATACCCAGCTAATTTTTTGTATTTTAGTAGAGATGGGATTTCACCATGTTGCCCAGGCTGGTCTTAAACTCCTGAGCTCAGGCAATCTGCCTGCCTCAATCTCCCAAAGTGCTGGGATTACAGGCGTGAACCACCATGCCCGGTCTATAATATGCTTTTAATAAAAAGTGGTGGAAGTAAAATGACCTAGACTGGAGGTTTGATATGGCAAACCAAGCACATACATTTCTGTCCTTTTCCTCCAGAGAGCACACTGATGTTGTAATAAAAGCTACAATTTCATAACAAAATAGAAACCAAGAGAAGAGCTATCAGCAGATTTGAAATTTAAACGAATTTCTGAAAATCAGATGAAATAATATTGACCAATCCACCAGAGTAGAGAACAGAAAACCTAGATTATGCTCAGTGGGGGCACAGGGATGGAGTGAGAGTTGAGTCCTAAAACAGGACCAGTCCCTTTACATCACATATCCAGTGTTTACTGTCTATGCCTCCAAAAGAAGCGTTATTATATTAGTTTGCTAGGGCTGCCATCATAAATTACCACAGTCTGGGTGGCTTAAACAATAGACATTTGTTTTCTCACAATTCTGGAGATCTTAAGTCCAAGATCAAGATGTTGGCAGAGTCAGTTTCTTCCTTGGTTTTTAGATGACTGTCTTTTCCCTGTATCTTCACATGGTCTTCCTGTGTGTGTCCCAATTTCCTCTTGTTATAAGGATGCCAGTCAAATGGCACTAGGGCTTACCCTAATGACCTTATTTTAACTTAACTACCTCTTGAAAGACTATCTCCAAATACAGTCACATTCTGAGATACTGGGGGTTAGGACTTACTGCAAATTTTAGGGTGATACAATTCAGCCAGCAACATTTATTTATCTATTCTCTAAAGAAATTGATGAGTTGTCATGTAACAACTGAGTAACCAATATGGGTAATGGACACCAAACACCTCTATGTTTTGACACTGTGGGACCCCAATGCCATGGTCATCTTCCCACCACTCTCTGTAATGTGGAGCCAATTATTTGGCAAGCTCCAGCCACATTCTCAAGGCTCTTTTCAGCCTTACATTGCCTCTTTCTTTTTTAAAACATCAAGATCATCATACATTTCAGAAAAGCTTCCAACACTGATGAAAAAGAACGAAATAAACAAAAAATATGATCCAAGAGGAGACAGATATATTAAAAAACAAGGATATGTTAAAAATTGAGTTATGTCTTCAAAGCAATTTCAGGAATGATTGCATCCTTAAAATTAGAACGGTATGCTGGGAAAAAATGAGCAACCATAGATCAAATAAGAGCTTTTAGGAATTAGAAATATGATTGCCAAAATAAAAGTTTCTGTAAGAATTAAAGAAAGAGGAGAGAAACACGAAGGGTGGATTTTCAGTCAGTAGGGACAGGTTTATTTTAAATAAACCTGAGAGGGGCTTCTGGGAGTGTTAGGTTAGAGCCTACTCTCTTACAGACTAAGAGATTGTAAGGATGCAGGGTGATAGAGTTTATCAGAGGCTTGGACTGCTTCTGTGTCTCTTCCTTGTGCTTATCTGGGAGAGAGAGTTGTGTATCTGTTCCCATACATCTTTCTGTAGCTGCAGGCAAATCCCTCCAGTCTGCTTTTAGCTTCCCTAACTTAGTGCACCTGAAGGGAAAGGAACATGCTTATTAAGGCCCACTGTTTTACTGCATGAGGGTGAAGCTTGGCAGTTACCCGAGAGACTTTCCCCCCACCTTCCTCTGGGCCCAGGCTGTTTTATCTGTGTTTTATTGTCTGCTCTTTCTGGCTGCTTGTAATTACAACAGAAGTGATTTCCTTGAAATACATGAGTCTAGGAAGGGAGCTGGTACTTAAAGTGGTGCTGTTTGTCCGAGATGACGGTGCTCCTGCTCTGTCAGTTTCAAGGGAGGGGTAGACAGATAAAATTGAGGGAAACTTCCAAAATGTTGAGACAAGAGACAAAAATCTGAGAGAAAAAAATAAGTGTCATAAAGGATTGATGCAGAAGATCCAACATCTGACCAATAGGAGTTCCAAAAAGGGAAAACAGATAAAAGGGAGAAAAAGAAGTAATGCAAATAAATTTTCAAAGATGAAACAATACTAAAAAGCTTCAGAACGACAACAACAACAACAACAAAATCTTTTCTAGAAAGGAACAAGAAAGAAATAGACTGACATCTGAATTCTGAACAGCAACACTGAGTGTTTAAAGAAAATGGAACAAACCAATAAAACTGAAGAAAAATTATCTTTGCTTTGAAGTCTATTCCAGACAAAATATCATTAAATAATGCAGGCAGAATAGACATATTCAGACATGCAATACTTGAAAAGCTTACCTCTTATTCATTCTTCATTGGGGAGTTACTTGAGAAGACACATGAATCAAGAAAGATGAAATCATGAGATTTAGGAAATGATGTGCCCAACTTAGGGGAGAAAGGAAGGGAAGGAAAATGATAACTTATGATCAGTCCCAGAAAGCAGTCAGTCTAAACAAGGGGGGAAATAAATGGAGAGTTCCAAGAGGAGGACTCTGGGGGAGAAAAGAGCTTCCTTAATAGACAGTGTGCTTGAGACTTCTTAGGAGAATAAGCATAGGATAAAGGCAGAGAATACAAAATGAAGGCAATTAGAAATTCCAGGAAAAATAAAAAGCTATAAGAAAATGAATGTAATCATAGCACACTCTTCTTCTCTCCAAAAAGATAGTACTGTAAAAACTGTGCAATAATTTTTATTTTTTTTCTTCTTCTTCTTTTTTTTTTTTTTTT
>NW_012104554.1:728575-729958 GCF_000951045.1 Mandrillus leucophaeus
AAACAAACAAACAAAAACAAAAACAAAAGCAAGGCAGGAAACGATTTCTTTTTATTACAAGCTAATCTTAACTTTTTAAATTCCCCCCCGTGTGTATTAATTAATAAGTATTTAAATTTGTTGTTGTTGCTTGGGGATGGTGGTGGGGGAGTTTTTGTTTGTTTTTGTTTTTGCTTGTTTTCTTGACAGACGTGGTCTCACTGTGTCACCCAGGCTGGAGTGCAGTGGCGATCATAGCTCACTGCAGCCTCAAACTCCTGGGCTCAAGTGATCCTCCAGCCTCAGCCTCCCAAGTAACTGGGACTACAGGCTCACCATCATGCCTGACTAATTATTTTATATTTATTTTTTGTAGAGACGGGGGTCTCGCTATATTGCCCAAGTTGATCTCGAACTCCTGGCCTCAAGCAGTTCTCCTGCCTCAGCCTCTCAAAGTGCTGTTTATAGGCATGAGCCACAGTGCCCAGCCTTAATGTTAAAGAAGCAAGGGGTGGGGGAAGACAGCTGTTCTATCTATAATGGAGGTGGTTCAGGATTTCAAAGCTTTGTCAAATAGTTAGAAACATGCTCCCAGTAGCTGTTCTAGAAAGTGGCACATTACATAGCATCCGTCTCTGACTCCAAAGGAGGGTGCTGGATGAGGGGAATCATCACGTATTGCCATTGTCTCCACTGAGGCCCCCGCCGAGACCTTGACCTGTGGAGTACTTCAAGCCTGTCTTTGTTTTCTTGGCATGCCTTTGCCAAGCTTGGAGCAGTTGGCACAGGACTCAGAAGTTCTGGCTTATCCTCCACCCATCTCTTTACCCAACCTTCACCCTGCTTTCCTGGAAAAATGAGAAAGAATTAGTTTTATCTCTCCTCTCAAGGGATAAAGAAAGTGACGCCTCCCTATCTGTAATACCAGGAGATTTGTTTGAATGTGAGTCATAGTTTTTAGTGTTGTTTGCTGATATTTGGCTGATGAGATAAGCAGAGACCTTGATATCAAAGATGTGCAGATAGCACTTTTCCTGGAATTAAATTAGAAGAATTGGAAACTTTAGGTGAGTTTGTTTTTCTCTACCAGGTGAAGCTCTGGGGGTGATTTAAACCATACACAGAGATTGTTAGGTAGGGAAGACCCTGTGGCAGCAGAGGAGAGAGAAAGAGAATCTGAGCGTTCTCTCTGGTTAACCATCCTGAAGGATAGGGTTGGTGTCACAACAGGAGCATTCATCTCAACTGTCAACATAACCCAGGTTCATAATGGGAGGCAAAAGGTGGCCATATTCAGCCAGGCGCAGTGGCTCATGCCTTTAATCTCAGCACTTTGGGAAGCCAAGGTGGGCGGATCTCCTGAGGTCAGGAGTTTGAGACCAGCCTGGCCAACATGGTGAAACC
>NW_012104554.1:733709-735190 GCF_000951045.1 Mandrillus leucophaeus
GATTCTCCTGCCTCAGCTTCCAGAGTAGCTGGGATTACAGGCACTTGCCACCGTGCCTGGCTAATTTTCGTATTTTTAGTAGAGACAGGGTTTAGCCATGTCAGCCAGGCTGGTCTCAAACTCCTGACCTCAAGTGATCCACCTGCCTCAGCTTCCCAAAGTGCTGGGATTACAGGCATGAGCTACCGCACCAAGCCTTGTGTAATAATTTTTAATTTTTGAAATCTGCAAAAAACACAAAGTATGCATAAAAAAAGATATAAATATAATGAATCTTCTTAGCATAAGACCACAGATTGAAGTCAGAGACATAGGAAAGGAGAAGTGAAAGGAAGGAAGGGGTGATCATGTAATATATAATGTCTCATGAAGGGAGGAGCTGAGCACCCAGCATCCTTATTTTCATCTTTGAGTAATAGCACTCCAGTTTTTATTTGGGTCACTTTCCATCCCAACACATGAAGTCTTCATGAGATTGTCAACCTGCCCTACCTTCCTTAGTTGATGGGTGAGCATGTGGCCCAATGTAAGCCAATGAGACTCTCTCTTTCTCAGAAATAAAAAGTTTAATCCCCATTACTTCACACTGTGCAGTGCCCTAAAAAGACAATGCATTAATTCCTGCTCCTGAAATTTTCAGGACAACTCTTACTGCTGGTTTTTCTGAAACTTGACTTCAAAGCTACCTTCTTTGATTTTTATGGATATCTGTCCTTCAAAAGAAAAAAAAAAAAACCTCATTGTTTTGGACTAAATTAGCAAGAATTGGTTTTAGGTGATAAGATATAATAAGATAAATAATCCTTCAAAGATAACGTTTTGAAGTACAAAAACTGAACTGAAAACAGTAATGCAACTTTGTGAAGGGTAAGGGGATTAGAGGAGGAATTAAGTGAGTGAAACAATAATTTACCCTCACAGGAAGTTAGTGTTTAAATTATAAAGTTGATAAATCATGAAAGGTCAGTATAGCAAATGTATTTGTCAATACCAAGGCAACCACTAGACAAGTTAAAACTTTAAAAAAAAAAAAAAAGAAATGATATCTAAAAAAAAAAATGACTTGTTGGCAGGGTGTGGTGGCTCACACCTATAATCCCAGCACTTTGGGAGGCCGAGGCAGGTGGATCACCCGAGGTCGGGAGTTCGAGATCAGCCTGACCAACATGGAGAAACCCCCATCTCTACTAAAAATACAAAATTAGCCAGGCGTGGTGGTGCATGCCTGTAATCCCAGCTGCTCCGGAGGCTGAGCAGGAGAATCGCTTGAACCTAGGAGATGGAAGTTGCGATGAGCCGAGATTGAGCCATTGCATTCCAGCCTGGGCAACAAGAGTGAGACTCTGTCTCAAAACAAACAAACAAACAAAAACAAAAACAAAAGCAAGGCAGGAAACGATTTCTTTTTATTACAAGCTAATCTTAACTTTTTAAATTCCCCCCCGTGTGTATTAATTAATAAGTATTTAAATTTGTTGTTG
>NW_012104554.1:736669-741913 GCF_000951045.1 Mandrillus leucophaeus
CATCTCTACTAAAAAATGCAAAAAATAGCCAGGTGTGGTGGCACATGCCTGTATTCCCAGCTACTTGGGGGGCTGAGGCAGGAGAATCACTTAAACCCAGGAGGCAGAGGTTGCAATGAGCCGAGATCGTGCCATTGTACTCTCCAGCTTGGGTAACAGAGTGAGATTCCATCTCAAAAAAAAAACAAGAAAAATACAACAAAAAAAGGTGACCACAGGCATCCTTTTCCCAACTTCACATTCTTATACCGTTGGATGATGGTGACTGTCTTCTCTTTTCTATGCCCCCCTGCCATGCCCAATTCTAGGTCTGAAGGATGGGGGTTGAGGTGTGGTGTTTAGAGAAGATGAATACAGGAATCCAAGACTTGAAGATGTGAAAGAGAAAATGAGATCAGTTAGAACTTTCGAGTTGGGGGACAGACTGGAGTCAGGTGTAATTCTTCACTTTTAAAGACAAGCTGCCCAATGCCCTCACTCGACAGGTCACTGAGTCATATCTTGGAATTCCCAGAGGGTGTCTCCTATGTGCTCCTGATCAGTCCCTTCATCTTCTACTCTGGTTCTCCCATTAAGATGTTTGTTTTCTCAGCTTGATTAGCAATTAAAATGTGAAGGAGATAATTCTGCCTCATCAGAATAATGGATGCAATCTCTGAGCATGTTAGAGAATATATGTTCTGTAAAACCAAGGTATTATGGTCATTATCAAGTGTAGAACCTTGGACAACAGGAAGTGCTGATATCAATACATTGACTCCATACGATGTATGCAGCATATCATTTGGGCATATCACTGGGGGATTCCAGTCCCAAACTCATAGACCAGCATTGATTCATTGGCACAACTTGGTGTGCCCATACCACTATTTTAATAAATTACAATGAATTCAAGTTAAACTGAATTAAAATACTAAATAATTGCTGTTCAAATTCTGGCTCCAATATTTAGCATCTGTATGACTTATAGGGACAGATCCAGATTTTGTAGGGCTTGTAGCTGATAAAATTCGCGGGGCTATTTAAGAAAAAGAGCACAAACATGGATTCGAAATCAGTACAGGGCCTTGGAAGAGGATTGTGTAAATAAGGGGGCTGAGCTTAAACTTTATTAGTTTCTTGATTTTCCTCTATATACCTAGAAAGCTACATGACTGTCCTAAATCAGTTTTCTTACCTGCAGTCAGGATAATAATCATTAGTCTGTGGAAATAAGGAATATATAATATAATATATATGAAATTATATGTATAGCACCTTGTATTGAGAGTCAGCATTCCAGAATTCAAAAAATGTTTGAATTATGAATATTCAAAGGTAGAGAGGTCATTTAATATGATCATTAGACTAAAACTTTTTTTCTTTTCCTGACTTTTAACTGCTTAATTATGCAAGTATGTGGACAGATCCCAAAGGACATGCAGACTTGATGGTGATCAGTAGTCAATATAATAACCCCTCAGAATGAACAGTAAAGCAGTGCAATGCAGCAGCAGTCATCAGATGAGAGCTTGGCAAAGACAAGAAAAGTAATTGGAGGGACCAAGGTAGGTAGGGTGGAATGCTGCAGGTTTGGATGTTGTCAAAGATGTTACCCCACTATCGCATCTCCCTTCTTAAAAAGTGTTTTAACAAAGACAGCCTCATTTGGCCCTCAGAGTACACATGGGTGGCAGAGTATTGCTGATGACCACTCTTCTGAGGGCCTTGGTTGGCCGACTTTCCAGGGCGGTGGAAAATCAAGCCTATGCCTTCATCATCATCATCATTGTCATTGTTTGCATTGTTGTCATTGTCAACAGCACTTATTGACTGCTTCCTAAATGTCAGATACAGTGTTAAGTACTTTACATGTGTTCTCTAATTTAATTCTCTCCACACCATTATTTCCATATAACAACTGGAACTGAGGTTCAATATCTTGCAAAGGATTTGCAACTAGCAAATCTCTCAACATTTATGATTGTTTTGAGCATTTTGCTCAGTATATTAACAGACTTGTAACCCATTCTGAACCCATAAAATGTTTGGAAACTGCAGAGCAATTATTTAAGAGCCCTGGCCTGCATCTGCAACTGAACTCTATATTCTCTATAAGGGAGCATATCGTCCTCAAAGATTAACATGGATAACATCACCAAGACTGCAGGTGGATTAGATAATTTCTGGAGCTATGTTTTATTTATCTCTGTGTTGCTAATGTCTTGTACAGGTGCTGGCAAAATGTTGTCAGATAAGGGAGCAAATGAATATTTTAGCCATGAAGCAAATGAGGGATAGAGCCAGGTCTCCTGACTCCTAACCTGAGTCCTGTTACTACCAACACTGCTACTCCCTCTCTTTGAGGGTTTCACTGCTGTAACAAAGAGACTCAAAATACAATGGCTTAAACAAGATAGAAGTTTATATCCTTCTATGTCAAAGTCCACACAGTCAACCCAAAAGGGAAAGGGACAAGGGAAAGCAGGCCCTTTCCTTGTAAATACCTAACCAGGAAGCTTCAAATATCACTTCCATGCACATTTGACCCGCCAAACTAGTCACATGGCCACATCTTGCCTGAAGGAAGCCTGGGAAATGTAATCTTAGCTGGTGGTCATACACTCATCTAGAATTTCTATTACTATAGAAGACAGGGAATGGTAGTTTTTGCCACAGTGGGACAAGCCGCTGTGTACAGCGGCAAAAGGACTAAACTTAGAGATAGGTATACCAGGGTTTCTGCACCTGCAAAATGCAATAAGAATATTGTAATTATAGTTATAATAATTATATTACCCCAAGGCTCATTTTTTTCAACTCCAAATAATGATAATTATGGTAATTAGCATCTATTGAGCATCCATTGTGCTCTAGGGGCTGTACCATTGAAGCAAATAGGTTTAATTAACCATTGATATGGTTAGGCTTTGTGTCCCCACCTAAATCTCATTTTGAATTGTAATCCCTATAATACCCATAATCCCAACGTGTCAAAGGAGAGACCAGGTGGAGGTAATTGAATCATAAGGGCGATTCTCCCCATGCTGTTCTTGTGATAATGAGTGAGTTCTTACGAGATCTGAGTTCTCACGAGATCTGATGCTTTTATAAGGGACTCTTCCCCTTTCACTTGGCACTTCTCCTTCTTGCCGCCTGTGCAAAAGGCGCCTTGGTTCCACTTCACCTTCTGCCATGATTGTAAGTTTCCTGAGGCCTCCCCAGCCATGCTGACCGGTGAGTTGATTAAACCCCTTTCCTTCATAAATTACCCAGTCTAAGGCAGTTCTTTATAGCAGAGTGAAAACAGACTAATACAAGCATATACTTTACATGTGTGATTTAACTCAATCTTCCTAATAGTCCTGTAAAGTCATTATTATTATCCCGCTCATTTTAGAGATAAGAAAACTGAGCCTCAGATGTTCAGGTTTCACAGTGAGTATATGAGAGGTAAAGCCAGTCCTGCACTCGCAGATTCCAAAGCCCATTCATGGAACCCCTCTGCTGCACCCTGGATCACTGCAGTGTCTGCATTAGAGAGTTGTCATGAGCATGGAAAGCAATGTAACTAATGGAGCAAACGGTAGGTCCTCTGCACTTTCCCCAAGGAAGGCAGTGTGGCTCTGGGGCTTTAGGCTTCCTTGCCTAAGTAGAGAAGCTGGTGTGGGGAGGGGATTATCCAGAAACAGTTCACAGTTGCTAGAGGCAGGCTGGAGCTGAGAAAAGTCAGAATCCAGGTTTGGGAGAGAAGAGGAAAAAGCAATAAATGGAAAAATTGCAGCTCTGTAGGCAGTGGAATCTATTACTCAGAGATTAAAATGTCACAAGGAGTACACGTCAGTTCCAGACCTTGGAAAATGTTTTCTCCATCATAATTATGCCTCACCACCAACACAGAGGACTATTTCCCCTTCGGCAGAGGAGGTTGCCCCACTTGGTGTCTTTTTAACTTCTGCAGACGTAAAAAGTTGCCTCTTACATTTATTCATAGTATTAACAATGGCCAGCACCAATGAGCACTTACCATGTGCCAGCTACTTACAGTTTGTTAATCTTTCAATAACCCTGTGAGATGGGTACTTTTCATTTCACCCTTCTTACAGATGAGGAAACTGAGGCACACAGCTGTCAGGTAAAATGTCCAACCTCACATGGCTGGTAAGAGGAGAATTGGTCATTAAACCTTAGCTCATCTGAGTGTGAACTTAATCTTTCCTCAAAACTTCCTCCCATAGCCCAATTCTGTTCATGGGAAAGTGGGAAACTACATAAGGTCTTCCAGAAAGAACCTGGCAGCTCTTCCCTCTTTTCTTTCTCATTGAGGCACAGCACGAACTGAAAATATGAGGTATGGTGGGTGGACCAAGGAATGTCAAATCCAACTCCAGCCGGGGTTCGTAAGCTAAATGATGATTCACATCCAATGGGATACTCATTAGTTAACCTTTAAAAATGATGTTGAAGAATACCGTTAAGTAGACAGACTCATAAACAGTATGCATAGTATGTTGTCCAGTTAAAAAAAATAGGTTTCTACACACACACACACACACACACATTCCTAAAAGGCTACACATCAAATCATCATGAATCCTTCTGAGTAGCAAGATTATGAGCAAACTTATTCATCTGATATCTTAGGCCTCTCCCCTCCATTTCCACCCAGGTCCCTACGGCAGTCAGCAAAGAGGCAATTCAATTTCAAGAAACATCTCAGGCTTGTGCCCAAGACCATGGCCTTCCTCCCAATCAAACAAGGCACTGACTTCTTTCTTTTTTTCCTTACTTTTCTTTTTTCTTTTTTTTTTTATTTTGAAAAACAAAATTACATTTATGGAAAAGTTGGAGGACAGTACAAAGAATTATTTTTCCCTAAACCATTTGATGGTAAGTTGCAATTTGGTGTCCCATTGCCCCTAACTACTTTAGTG
Source organism: Mandrillus leucophaeus (assembly GCF_000951045.1). Classification (NCBI taxonomy): domain Eukaryota; kingdom Metazoa; phylum Chordata; class Mammalia; order Primates; family Cercopithecidae; genus Mandrillus; species Mandrillus leucophaeus. The sequence continues at coordinate 741,583 of NW_012104554.1, forward strand.
TGGAATTCCTCCAAACAAGGATGTGGTCCTGCATGACCCCACATTAACCAACAAAATCAGGAAATCAACATTGACATAGCCCTGCTGTCTATTCCTCAGATCCCATTTGAGTTATGCCAATTGTCCCAATAATGTTCTTTACAGCAAAATAATCCAGTCCAGAACCAAGTTACAGTTGGTTCTTTCTTTTTTTTCTTTTTTTGAGACAGGGTCTCACTATGTTGCCCAAGCTGGTCTCAAACTCCTAGGCTGAAGTGATTCTCCTGCCTTGGTCTCCCAAACTGCTGAGACTACAGGCTGGTTGTGTTTTTTATTTCCTTTGTCTGGAATA
>NW_012104554.1:741963-761634 GCF_000951045.1 Mandrillus leucophaeus
TTTTTTTGAGACAGGGTCTCACTCTGTCTCCCAGGCTGAAGTGCAGTGGCATGATCTTGGCTCTCTGCAATCTCTGCCTCCCAGGCTCAAGCGATTCTCCCGCCACAGCCTCTCCATAGCTGGGACCACAGGTGCACATTACTATGCCTGGCTAATTTTTTTGTATTGTTTTGGTAGAGACGGGGTTTCACCATGTTGCCCAGGCTTGTCTTGAACTCCTGAGTTCAGGCAATCCACCAGCCTCAGCCTCACAAAGTGCTGGAATTATAGGCATGAGTCACCGCGCCTGGCCTGATCCTGACACTTTTGAATATTTCAAGGTCAGCCGTGTCGTAGAATGCCTCTCAGTTTGGGTATGTCTGTGTTTCCCCATGAGTCAATTCAGGCTATGTGTCTTTGGCAGGAATGTCACCAACGGGGTGTTGGGGTCCTCTCGCTGCATCCTGTCAGGTGACATACAAGCTCAGCTTGTCCCATCATGACAGTGTTCAGTTTGATCTCTTGCTTAAGGAAGCATCTGTCAGGCCTTCCACTGGTTCTGTGCTCTTTGTAATGAATAAGTATTTTGTTTAGTCTTTGTAATTAATAAGTTACTCTGAGTAATTAATAAGTATTTTGTGGTGAGGTAGTTTAAAAACATACGTATATCCTATTCTTCATTAAACTTTCCATTTATGTATTCAGTTAGGTGGAGTCTTGGCTTCCTATTGTATTTAATGGGTTCAACATGCTGCCATTTTTCTAATAATAATTATTATTAATTTTTCATTTTTTTGAGACAGAGTCTTGCTCTGTTGCCCAGGCTGGAGTACAGTGATGTGATCTCTTGGCTCACTGCAACCTCCACCTCCCGGGTTCAAGCAATTCTCCTGCCACGGTCTCTTGAGTAATTGGGATTACAGGTGCCCACCACCATGCTCGGCTAATTTTTGTATTTTTAGTAGAGACGGGGTTTCACCATGTTGGCCAGGCTGGTCTCAAACTCTCGACCTCAAATGATCTGCCCCCCTTGGCCTCTCAAAGTGCTGGGATTACAGGCATAAGCCACCACGCCTGACCCATCGTTATTTATCCTGATGCCCACATTTTCCTGATTTGGCCCCTGGGAGACCCTTCGGTGGCTTTCTGCCCAGACACCGTACCAGCAGCCCATTTTTGGTGGGATCCTCTCCCACCAAATAGAAATGTTTATCTCTCTGAGAACACATCTAAGAAGGGGGACTGGAGTCTCTCTCTGTCCCACTCAGTCCCTGCCCAGCCCTGAGGAATTCTACAGCAGGGTCCTGTGGGCATGACTTGTCATTTCAGAAACCCTTTGCATAAAGGGGCAGATGCTCACAGCCCAACCCTCAGGTCTTGGGTTTGGCAGGGAGCAGATGCAGAGGGTCAGCAAATCTATGGTGGCCACAAGGAGAGGCTGTGCTGATTTGTTGTTGCTGTGGAAGAATCTGAAAAGAGCTTCGGCCACCACTGAGGAAATGTTTTCATTTTGTGTGTGATAAAGAGCAGGCCCAAAAGTTGGAAAACAAGAAGAGAAAAACTCTTTAACAATAAAAAACGCTCAGGGAATTCGGACACTCACTTGGAAATCCTGTTCTCCTCTATCATCATTGTTGACAGAGGCAGCAATCACTGCACAGCTGTTGTGATGCCAGCATTCACTTAAAGATGTTCCCACAGAACAGGAAAAGCAAATAGGCCTTCCTCATCCTGAGCCCTTCTTGCCTTCCCCCAGTCCCTCCTCCTCCTCCAACTCCCTGCCTTCATCCTCCCCAAAAGCAATTAGTCAAGAATTCAATGAGGTTGAACATTACAGCGAGTGGGAGCCCCCTACGCTTGTTAAAAAGTTAATTTTTTAATTGTGTAAAATACATGCAACATACAACTTACCGTTTTAACCATTTTTAAGGGTACAGTTCAAAGGCATTCACATTGTTGGGGAACCGTCCTCACCATCTACCTCCAGAACACTTTCCGTCTTGCAAAACTGAAACACTATATCCCTTCAATAATAATTTCCCATTCCTCCCTCCCCTCCAGACCCTGGCAACCACCATTCGACTTTCTGTCTCTAAGAATTTGACAACTCTAGGTATCTCATATGATGGACTAGAGTCTTTGTCCTTTTGTGAGTGGCTTATTTTACTAGCATGTCTTCTTTTTTCTAATTTCAGCTTTCATTTTAGATTCAGGAAGTACATGTGCAGGTTTGCTACATGGGTATGTCTATGTTGCATGATTCTGAGACTTGGGGTATGAATGATCCTATTATCCAGGTAGTGAGCATAGTATTCAAAAGGTGGTTTTTTAACCCCTTGCCCCTCTTTGCCCTCCCCTTCTGGCAGTCCGCAGTGTCTCTTGTTTCCATCTTTATGACTATGTGTACCCAATGTCTAGTTCCCGCTTATACGTGAGAATATGCAGTATTTGGTTTCCTGTTTCTGTATTACTTCGCTTAGGATAATGGCTTCTAGCTACATCCATGTTGCTGCAAAGGACATGATTTCATTCTTTTTATGGCTATGTCATATTCCATGGTGTGTATGTACGACATTTTCAGTATCCAATCCACCATTCATGCGCATCTAGGTTGATTCCATGTCTTTGCTATTGTAAATAGTGCTGTGATGAACATATAAGTTCATGTGTCTTTTTGGTAGAACCATTTACTTTCCTTCGCACATATGCCCAGTAATGGGATTGCTGGGTTGAATGGTAGTTCTATTTTTAGCCCTTGGAGAAATCTCCAAACTGCTTTCCACAGTGGTTGAACTACTTTACATTCCCACCAACACTGTATAATTTGTTCCCTTGTCTCCACAGCCTCAGCAACATCTGTTATCTTTTCGACTTTTTAGAAATAGCCATTCTGACTGGTATGAGATGGTATTTCCTTTGGCTTGGATTTGCATTTCTCTGATGATTAGTGGTGTTGAGTATTTTTTCATATGTTTATTGGCCACTTGTATGTCTGCTTTTGAGAAGTGCCTGTTCATGTCATTTATCCACTTTTTAGTGGGGTTATTTATTTTTTGCTTATTGATTTAAGTTCCTTACAGACTCTGGATATTAGATTTTTGTCAGATGCCTAGTTTGTGAACATTTTCTCCCATTCTGTAGGTTGTCTGGTTACTCTGTTGATAGTTTCTTTTGCTGTGCAGAAGCTCTTTAGTTTAATTAGCTCCCACTTGTCAAGTTGTTTTTGTCACAATTGCTTTTGAGTGCTTAGCCAAAAATTATTTTCCAAGGCCAGTGTTTAGAATGATATTTCCTAGGTTTTCTTCTAGGATTTTTATCATTTTAGGTCTTACATTTAAGTCTTTAATCCATCTTGAGTTAATTTTTGTATGTGGTGAAAGGTAGGGGTCTAGATTCAATCTTCTGCATATGGTTAGCCTGTTAGCCCAGCACCATTTATTGAATAGGGATCCATTCCCCATTGCTTGTTTTTGTTGACTTTGTCAAAGACCAGATGGCTGTAGGTGTGTAGCTTTATTTCTGGGCTCTCTATTCGGTTCCATTGCTCTATGTGTCTGTTTTTGGACCAGTGCCATGCTGTTTTGGTTCCAGTAGCCTTATAGTATACTTTGAAATTGGGTTTGAAGTATAGTTTGAAGCTGGCTTTGTTCTTTTGCTTAGAACTTCACTTAGCATAATGTCTTCAAGATTGATCCATGTTGTAGCATGTGTCAGAATTTCCTTCCTCTTTAAGGCTGAATACCATCTAAGCTTTTAAATGTTATATAACTAATGGTTTTCTGGGGCTGCCATAACAAAATATCACAGACTGGGTGGCTTAAACAGCAGTTCTAGAGGCTAAAAGTCCAAGAGCAAGGTGTTGGCAGGTTTGGTTTCTTCTGAGCCTCTCTTCTTGACTTGCGGATGGCTACCTTTTTGCTGTGTCCTCACATGGTCTTTTCTCTGTGTGTGTGCATCCCTGGTGTCCACATTTCCTCTTCTTATAAGGACATCATTAAGGACACCATAAGGAGATTGAATGAGGGCCAACCTCATAGGAGTTAGGGCTTCAATATATGAATTTGGGGGGAACACACTTCAGCCCATAACTGTAACCTTCCTGAGAAATGGATTCCTCAACTGCATGAGAGTCACTATGGCCACATTTATGGGTGCCAGTTTAGATTACGCATATGAAGTGCTCAACATGGCGATGGGGCATGCCAGTGTGTTTACAGCAGCGGCTAGCAGCAGGATTTTATTCCCCCAAGTCCTCATAGGCCATTCCAGCATGTATCAGGTGCTCACATGATGTTTGTTGTGTGTGTTATGTCTTTCATCTTGGTTTGGGTGGGGCTGGGCAGCCAGAGGAAAGAGATACTGGATTACATCATCGTGGGGAGGGAAAAAATAGGGAGCAAACACAGACTTTAACTGCTAAGCTCTCCTGTCCAACCAGTCTGGCTTACAAAGCTCCCTGATTTTAATGATAGACAATCAGTGATTACCATTGACTGAGCATGTGCCAGGCATTGAACGAGGCACTGTATAGATGTTGTCTCATTTAACCCTCAAGTAGGTATTATTGTTATACCTACTTCTCAGATGAGAAAACTGAGGCCCAGAGAGTTTAAGTAACTGGCCAAATCACATAGATGCCAGCTGCTGAGACAGCATTCAGACTCAAGGTCTGCGTAGTGAGCCCAGGGGCTTCTGATGACAATTACATAAAAATTGCATATGCATGTGAATTAGAATTATAAATGTACTTACAAAATAAGGGGGCAGAATTAGAGGATAATAAGATACTGAGTATTTTTCTTTTATTTAAAAATTTCTACTTCCTCAGTGATATTTATGAAATTCATTATTTTCAGTTCAAGTTATTCTCAAAGAGGATTTTGAGTGCTGGGGTGTTTCTCTGTTAAGAGTTAGAGGAAAAGTGCACATACCACCTCTCAGGTACAACTACATAAACAATTGTTCTGTTTTTTCTTCACCTGGGATTTTATGAATAAGGATTCATCTGCCCCTTAGAGCTCCATCAATAATAGATTTTCCAAATATTAGCTATTTTTTTCTTTTATGGTTTTTTTTTGTCTTCTCTCTCTCCACTTTTTTCTCTCTCTTCATTCTTAAAGAAATTTGCATAAGTGAGCTTGTATCAACTTATCTTTGGAATATGTGTGTTGCAAGCTCTGGGTTTCTTCAGCATCAAGAGGGATGATGGATGAGAAGAGTTCTGGGAAGAATCAAAGAGGGTTGGGCTGTTCTGTTTGCTTTCCTGAGCTGTAGAATATTTTACTCTCGATGCAGTAAAGAAATCCTAACCTCACCACATTCCCGCTTCCAAACCAATTTCAAAGTTGTTCTTCTAAGAAATTACTTAAGTCCTTATAAGGGACAGTAATAAAATTCCTCCCTCTGCAAATCACCTAACTTTTTGGGTCCCATTGAAAGAATCATCTTTACCAGAAATAACTTCTGCCTGCTCTGCCCTAAACCTTGGACAGATATTGATCTTATATGAGCAGATCCATATGAAATGTAGAATATCAAAAGTAATTAGGTATCCTCAATATTCCCTCAATCACAATCCAGTCTAACCTTTTCAGCTCCTTGGAGCTCCCACTGACGTCTCTAATTCACCCTGTCTTCACCAGTCTGGCCATAAAGCCTACTGGTTACACAGCTCCTGCTGAGAAAGGTGGGTCTTTGCGTTGCTTCAGGTGAATCTGCTGTGCTGACCACAACTGCCATGCTGAGCCCAGAGCATCTAACATGGGCCAGACCCAACCTGAGGATGCAGCGCAGTTGGGAAGCTTCATATTGGATGGTAAATATCCCACCTAATCATCTTGAATTCAAGAAAGATAATATAGCCACAGAAACAGAGGCAAGAAAGGGAAAACCAGAAAGAGGGAGATTGGAAACAGAGGAGCCTTGAGCAGGATAGAACTGCTTAGTAAAAAACAATGGTTTCTCCTCTTCAGAGGAGGCCAGGCTCTAGAACTGCAGTTGCTGTGGTTTCCTGGATAGTTTTCCAGTTCTCCATGAGGCCAGAATGTGCAGCTGCTGAAATGTTTTGCGTTTGCTTTTGTTTTGCTAACTCACTGCATATATTTTGTATCTCTAACAAAAATCCCCACCTGTTAAAGTGTCTTGAATGTATTACTGTAGGGTTTTTTTTTTTTTTTTTTTTTTTTTTTTTTTTTGCAACTAGAAAGGTTCGCACACCATTATCTAAAAGTAAATTCATCATCTGTTCTCCTGAGCCTACTGGTTGTTGTGTATTGACTGTGTGTGCTTTGGTATCACCATCCCAGGTCTTTGGTTTTTCCTAATCCCTTTCTAGAGTCTGCCAGTCCATTTGCCAGGTCCCTTCAATTCTATCTCTATGATACAGTTTTAATATATTAATATCAGTTAACCGTTGATATCAATACAGTTTTAATATACATTACTAAATATTCCTCACACATAGCTCTACTCTCTCACCTTTCACCTTTAGCAGACATCACTGATCACTGCATTCCTTCCCACTTTCCTGAACAAGCCCAAAAGCAAGAATAGCTCTATTCTGTATTTTATTTATTTATTTATTTGAGATGGGGTCTTACTCTGTCACCCAGGCTGGGGTGCGTGGCGCGATCTTGGCTCACTGTAACCTCTGCCTCCCGGGTTCTAGCAATCCTCCCACCTCAGCCTCCCAAGTAGCTGGATCTGCAAGCGTGTACCACCATGCTGGGCTAATTTTTGTATTTTGGTAGAGATGGGGTTTCGTCACGTTACCCAGGCTGGTCTGGAACTCCTTGACTCAAGTGATCCACTTGCCTTGGCCCAAAGTGCTGGGGTTGCAGGCGTGAGCCACCGCACCCAGCCTCTATTATTTAAATGTGTATTACTTATCAGTTATTGTGCTAAGCATTTTGCATGCCTTATCTCATTTCATTCTCAAAAAAAAAAAAAAAAGGAAAGAAAAAACTATGAAATAGACACAATTGCTTTTTCCATTGGAAAAGTGAGAAAACTGAGGTTCAAAGAAAGAGGAGAAATATCATAGCTCCCCTCTCTGGAGCAGGAGAAAGGAAGAGCTGTGGCACTTCTCCTCTCTTTGTCCAGTCCTCCGATCTCTTTCTGTGGCCTCCCACTGACGGAGCCTAGATAGAGCCAGTTGGCGGGGCAGCCACGGAAATGTAGTTTGCAGGGGCCAGCATCTTGTGGTGCAAAGCAATGCAGAAGAGCAGGGATCGGATCTGAGACCAAAGAGAGAATGACTGGCACAAAGCCCTTCCGGATTCTGCAGCCAAAAGGAATCTGTCCTGGCTCTGAAAATTCAAAGCACTTCATCCAGACATTTTCCATTTTACCTAACACATTTTATGGTATAGTTATATATGAGTATTCATATATATCTGTAAGTCTTTCTTTGGTCTATAGGCTCTACAGGTCTATTGAGTAAGACGTAGTGGAAACATTGTCATTTCTGTTTTCATGCCTAGCCCCATGCTTTACTCAATAAATAGTTGTTGAAAGATGAATGCTATTCTATTAAATGCCTGTGCCTCTCCAGACTGGAGTGTGTGCCAGAGGGTGTGCCAAGCCCTCTGACAAGCACCTTAGATTTCCCTGGAGAGTCAATTTCACCATAATGTGAGTAATTCTAAACATCATTTTTACGTGAAAACAAAACAGAAAAGTAATCAAAATTTTCAGGATTTTCTTTTACTTTTTTTTCTACTCTGTGACTCTAGCCAAAGATGATTTTCTTTTAGATAAAATGAGTTACTTCAAAAAAGGCCAGGCTCTTCATATATTCATATTTTTTTCTTTCATTCTTTTTTTTTTTTCCAGCAAAGGTTGATTGAGCGTTTTCTATATGCCAGGCCCTGCTCTAGGCATTAGGAATACAGAAGTGAACTGGAGAGATGTAATTCCTGCCTTCGGGGATCCTATAGTCCAGTGCACACATCAACAAACTAGTTCTATAAATGACCAGGCAGCAAATGTTGTAGGCTTTGTAGGCCAAACATTCCTTGTCACATTACTCAAACCTGCTGTTAAAAGCAGCTATAGACAATATGTAAACAAATGAGTGTCCATGTGTTTCAATAAAACTTTATTACAAAACAGGCAGAAACAAAAAGTTGAATACATAAAAGCAAAGAGGAAATTATGGTGACCACGGGAGGGGGTGAGTGAGGGAAATGGAAAGATGTAGTCAAAGAGTACAAAGTTGTGGTTCCTATAGGATGAATAAATCTAGAAATCTCATGTGGAACATGAGGACTATAGTTAATATTGTATTTTATGTTGGAAATTTGCTGAGAGAGTAAATTTTGGGGACTCTTATCACGCAAAAAGAAAGGTAACTATATGAGATGATGAATATGTTAATTTGCTTGACTGTAATAACGTATGTGTATATCATGTATTGTTCCCAATGTATATGTTTACCAAAACATCATGTTGGCTGGGCCCAGTGACTCATACCTGTAATCACAACACTTTGGGAGGCCAAGGTGGGTGGATCACACAAGGCCTGAAGCTCAAGACCAGCCTGGTCAACATAGTGATTACCCCATCTCTACTAAAAATACAGAAATTAGCCAGGCGTGGTGGTGATCCCAGCTACTCAGGTGACTGAGGCATGGGAATCACTTGACCCCAGGAAGCGGAGGTTGCAGTGAGCAGAGATAGCACCACTGCACTCCAGTCTGGGCAACAGAGTGAGACCCTGTCTCAAAAACAAATAACAACAATAACAACAAACAAACAAACAAATAACAACAACAAAAATCCATTATGTTGTACACCTTAAATATAAACAATTTAAAAAATAACAAATGGCTGGATTTAGCCAATGGGCCGTAGTTTGCTGACCTCTGATTTAGTGGAGAAAATAGACCTTAAACAATTTAGTATGCTACATTGTTAGAAAATAATATAAGAGGTACATGGGCAAAAGTTACGGTAACTCACTTAATCCAAAGCAGGACCTGCGTCATGGGTGTGCAACCTGTGCCCACAGGGCCTACTCTCAGAAGGAATCCCATGCTTGGTTTAACATTCTGCTGTTACTGTCTTGAAATTCTTGACAATTTTATTTTGGACCTTGTGTTGTGAAGTCAGATCAGGCAATGGAGCATGAGTGGGAGCAGAGGAGATTCCAGGTGTTAGTGTGCACGTGCAGGCTCATGCCTACAGGCACGGCAAAGGGCAGCACCAGGAGTTGGCCTGGCCATCTGGTATGCACGGGCACATCTGGGGCTGTCCTGGGCACCAGGGGTATCTGAGGGGGCAGCTGGGCTGGGACCTGGGCCCAGATTGGTAGTGATAGCAGTGGTAGCGGAAGCAGCAGATGCACGGCAGTAGCAGAAGTAGTGGCTATGGCAGAGAGAAGCAGCACTGGGGTTCCAATAAGGGGCAGCCCTGGGAGAGTCTGTTCCCAGAGACTGTTCCTGCAGCATCCGCATAAGTATTATCTGTCTAGTCTGAGAACTGCAGCAGGAACTGCTGGTACTCAGGCAGCAAAGTTTGTCGGTAAGTTATCATAAAACAAGGATGTACACACGGACATTGCAAAAAAGCATATCAGGGAGTTATTAAAATTCTCTTCAAAGAGTTGTGAAAACCATTGCAACATTGCAACCAAATATCCACAGGCTTGGAAATAGAAATTAAATTTAAAGAGTATCCTATTCAACAGAAAAGAACATTATTATTTGCAGAAAAAACTCAGCTAAACCAAAAATTAGCAAGACAATTTAAAAATTAAATTTCCTGGCCAGGCGCGGTGGCTCATGCCTGTAATCCCAGCACTTTGGGAGGCCGAGGCAGGTGGATTACCTGAGGTCAGGAGTTCAAGACCTGCCTGGCCAACATGGTGAAACCCCACCTCTACTAAAAACACAAAAATTAGCTGGGCGTGGTGGCACACACCTGTAATCCCAGCTACTGCTGGGAGACAGGAGAATTGCTTGAGCCCTGGAGGTGGAGGTTGCAGTGAACTGAGATTATGCCACTGCACTCCAGCCTGGTCAATGGAGGAAGACTTTTCTCAAAAAAAAAATAAATAAATAAATAAAAATTAAATTAAATTTCCTTATACTTGAAGATGCAGTGATAGAATGCATAAACAGGTGCCTTGAACTATATAAAAATTATGAAGCCTTTTTTTGTTTCTTGTGTAACTGTCACAACTTTCAGGTACTGCTGGAGGAAATATTAATTAATATTAAAATTTACATGGACAATTAAATTCAGATTTGTAAGAAACTGATTTGTATGAAGAGTTAAATCTTTTTAGAAAATATTTCTATAGGAATCATCACCTCTAGATGTACTAACATTCATATTTCAAGATAATTTATCAGAAAGGTATCCCAATGTCATTATAGCCTGAAAAATCTTATTCCAGTAGGAGTTGCATCAGTATATTTTAATTGTCAAAATTAAATTTATCAAAAAGTATTCATGATCTTGCATTTGCCAACAGCAACTGACATTGCTTTGAATTAGATTAATTGAAAATCAAGTTGTTAAAAGTACAAATTTTTATGATTTAATAAATAAATAAATACGCAAGAAAGCACATCAGAAATTAAGGAGTATGCAGGAAAGCAAGCCAGATTAATTATAATGTCACATTAATATAAGATACTATTATGTATTGTGTTATATAAACTTACAACACCAAAAATATTTTTTGGCTATATAAAAACTTGTGTTGTAATTCATGTGCCATTATTGCTCTCATTATACTTTCTAAGTGATGTAGTGTATTAAATACACCTTATCTGAAACGCTTGGGACCAGAAGTGTTTTGGATTTCAGCTTTTTTTCAGATTTTGGAATATTTGCATTATACTTACTGGTTGAGCATCCCAAATCTGAATACCTAAAATTTAAAATGCTCTTTAGGGCATTCTGAGTGTCATATCGGTGCTCAAGAAGTTTTGGATTTTAAAACATTTCATATTTTGGATTTTTAGATGAAGGATGCTCCACCTATAAAATATTTTAGAAGGATACTTTTGATATTTTAGTACCTTTTACTGCCCTTTCCCCCCCTGCCTTTTTGAACAGAGGCCTTGCATTTTCATTTTTACTGAGCCTCAAAAATTATGCAGCTGGCCTTGTTCAAAAATCAGGGCAGGTTTTTGTGGGGAAGTAGTAAAGCAAGAGGGAGCTTGTCTCACTAGAGCAGTGGTTCTCAGAGTGTGGTCCCTGTAGCATCAGCATCACCTGGTGTCTTAGTCCACTCAGGTGCTATAAGAAAATATCCTAAGCTGGGTGGCTGAAACAACAATACCTATTTCTCATAGTTCTGAAGACTAGAAAGTCCAAGATAAGAAACTGGCAGATTTGTTTTGTTTTGTTTTGTTTTTTTGAGACAACATCTCACTCTATCGCCAAGGCTGGAATGCAGTGGTATGATCTCAGCTCACTGCCACCTCTGCCTCCTGGGTTCAAACGATTCTCCTGCCTCAGCCTCCCAAGTAGTCGGGATTATAGGTGTGCACCACCACGCCCAGCTTATTTTTGTATTTTTAGTAGAGACAGGGTCTCACCATGTTGGCCAGGCTGGTCTCAAACTTCTGACCTCAAATGATCTGCCCGCCTCCACCTCCCAAAGTGCTGGGATATACAGGCGTGAGCCACCGCGCCCAGTCAGATTTCATGTTAAGTGCAATGGAGAAAATAAAACACACAAGGTGGTTGGTTCAAAATGCAAGTGTGCGTGTCTGTGTGTTTGCATGCATTGGGGGAGGAACTTAAAATAGAATGGTTAGTGAAGACCTTCTTGAAAAAGTGACATTTGAGTAGATGCCCAAAGGAGGTGGGAGAGCTCTGGGGTAAAAGCCGTCTGAGATGGGGAAGTAGTGAGTGCAAAGGCTCTGAGGCAGGAGAGTGCTTGGCATGTTGAGGGGCAGTGAGGAATAGGGCTGTCTGTTCTGGGGAGAGTCGTATGTCTGGTTCATAGATGGCACTTTCTTATTGCAACCTTACACAGTGGAGGGGGCCAGGTAGCTCTCTGGGGCCTCTTTTATAAGGGCACTAGTCCCATTTATGAGGGCTCCGCTGTCATAACCTAATCACCTCCCAAAAGTCCCACCTCCTTGTTCCATGGCATTGGGAATTAGGTTTCAACATATGAATTGAGGGGACACATACATTCAGACCATAGCACCTGGGATCCAATTAGAATTGCAAATTCTTAGGCCCTCCCACAGAAACTCTTCGAGGTGAACCACGGCAGTCTGATTTTAACCTTCTAGGTGATTCTAATGCCAGCTGAAATTTGAGAACCACTGCTGTAGGGGAACTGACAGATGTATAGTATGTATGTTGGGAAGTGGGAGGAAAATGGAGGTTTTCAAGCAAGAGTAAAAGCAACGTCCTTACACAGGTTACAAGGCCCTCCAGGATGAGTACATCCTCATCACCTTCCTCACTTCATATCCCACCACTCTCCTCAGACGCACTGACATCCTCACTGCCCTCAGCATGCCAGGCACTCTCCTGCCACGGGGCCTTGGTACTCCCTTCTTCCCCTTCTCAGACGGCTTTTACCCCAAAGCTCTCCTGCCTCCTTTGGGCGTCTACTCAAATGTCACTTTTGCAAGAAGGTCTTCACTAACCATCCTATTTTAAATTGCTCCCTCAATACACACAAACACACAGATACACACACTTGCATCTTGAAACATCTTCCCTGTTTTATTTTCTCCATTGCACATATCAACACCTATTATATATCGCTTTCTTATTTTTTGGGTTAATTATCTATCTTTCACAATTTCCCACTGGAATGCTAGTTCTACGAAGGAAGTGGTTTTGTTCTGTTTCACTTACTGACATATCCCCAGGGCCCAAACGTGCCTGGTAGAGAGGAAATACTCAACAAATACTTACTGAAAGAGTGAATAAATTAACTATGTCTCAGTCAAATAAATACATGACCATAATTAATAAGAAAAAGGTTCTCATGACTTAATTAATAAAGCGACTAGCAGTTCTGTACTTGGGGCTATAAGCTGGGTTTGTGCATTGAGGTAGAGACAATTAGGGTGCTGGGAAGAGAAAATCCATGTGTTCCTCCTACTTCCTCACCTGCTGTGGTTGGAGCCATGTGACAAGTCTGACTAATGGACTTTGAACAGAGGAGGAGTGTGTAAATGTAGGTCAAGGCAGATCACCAGGAGAGTCCCTCCACTTCTCTCATTTCATTTAGCTGTGACCATGAAAGCCTTTGATAAGCCACGAAGTGGAAACAGCCTAGATCCCTGGGTCAATGCATGGAGGAAAGCTTTCCTAGACATTCTATGAAGGGGAAAAAAAAATTGTGTTCTGATACATCATTGTGACTTCAGGGCTTTATTTGTTACTACAGCCTTGTCTAGCCTCACCGCACAGCCTGACTAATAGAGTCATTATTAACAAGCAGAGATAAAAGGTAAATTCAGAAAAACTGAGTCTTCTGAATCATCTTTCTGTGAATAACTACTTGGTAGACTTAAGGAAGCCCCTGTACCTTGTTCACAAGTATAAGAATATTGAAATGTTGCCTGGACAATGACACATGTGTAAACCACAAAAACTAAAACTGTTAAAGTCGGCAGTTAGGCAGACATGAGCATGGCAGGAGAGGGCTCCCTCCCCAGGGATGTCAGGCGACCATCAGGTGGTGGTTGAGTGGTTATTAAAATGTCTCTCTAAAATAATAATTGATCACAGATAGCACCCAATAGACCTATTGGCAGTCTCCGATAGATGGAAAACACCTGAAGTGGGTGATCAGCTGCTTCCCAATAAGATCTCAGGAGCTGGGCAAGTGGGCTCAAGATGGACACTAAGAGGCAAAATGGTAGAGTTTAATTGGTATATGACCTTCCTCTAGGAATGCTCAGCTGATAAGGGAAAAATGCCTCGAGTGAGCGTGCACACAACTTCAGGAAGCGCACTGCACATATGGCCCCTCCCAAATGTTGGGAGGCCACTGTGCATGTGGACAGCCTGCCCAAGGGAAAAATCAAGGGAGGAGAGATGCAAAACTCCAGAAGCATGCCAATGTATAAAACCCCAAGTCAAAGGTCAAACAGGACACTTGGATCTCTCAAGTCACCCACTTGACCCTCTTCCAAGTGTACTTTACTTCCTTTCTTTCGTGCTCTAAAACTTTTTAATAAGCTTTTACTCCTGCTCTAAAACTTGCCCTGGTCTCTCCCTTTGCCTTTTGCCCCTTGGTCAAATTCTTTCTTCTGAAAGGGCGAGAATTGAGGTTGCTGCAGACCGTATGGATTCACCACCACTAACATGAACAGAGCAGAGGTGGAACCAGCTTCTTCTGCCACACCCTCCCAAGGACAATGTTGATGGCCCATCAGGCTCATATCATTTCTTGGAAATAACTGAAATCACACTAACAATGATAGGAATAATAATAGCACTAATACTTATTGTTCTCTATGTGATAGACATGTCCTAAGTGCTTTACACTTATAAACTTATGTTGATGGCAAAACCAAATTCTGCCAAAATATATTTAAATAAGCTTATTCCAAGATGATGTGAGTACCTTCATCCCAGGTTACACAATCTCAAGAGGACCTGAGAAAGGAAACCTAAGCCAGTCAGGTTACAGTTTGGTTTTAGACATTTTGGGGAGACAGGAATTGCAGTTAAAATCATAAATCAATACATGCAAAGTATACATTGGATTGGCCCAAAAAGCATGACATCACAAAGCTTGATTTAAATCCTTGAAATCAGTAGAAAGGAAAGCCTGAACTGAGATAAGGAGGTTGTGGAGACCAAGGTTCTTGTTATGTAGATGAACCTTATTAGGTGGCAGCTCTCAGAGAAGATAGTGAATGTCTCTTCTCAGACTTTAAAGGTGTCAGACTCTCAGTTAACCAGGGAAAGACCTAGAAGGAGAAAGTCCTAGCTACATTAATGGAGATTCGCTACAGATGCAAAATTTCCCCACAAAAGATGGATTTGCAAAGTCATTTCAATCTGTTGGCCCTGTGGCAGCCATTTCAAAATACATCAAGGAAATAAATTTTGGGGTAAAATATTTTGGTTTCCTTCAGGGTCTGCTATCTGTCCTGTGATGCTATATCTGAGTCAGGTTGTAAAGTAAGCCATATTATATAAGATTAATAAAACCCAGTCAGGTGTGGGGGCTCACACCTGTAATCCCAACACTTTGGGAGGTCAAGGCAGGAGGTCACTTGAGCCCAGGAGTTTGAGACCAGCCCCCCATCACAATAAAAAAAAGTTAAAAACAAAAATGGCTAATAAAACCTGTCTAATGAGATTTTATGGTTTCTAAGGCGTGAATCCCCAGGCCCCTTAGATAGGAATTTGGGCAAGAGAAAAAAAAAGTCAGAGTTTAGTTCTCACTCATTAAATCTATTTTTTTTTTCTTTTGGATACAGAGTCCTTCTCTGTCACCCAGTCTGGAGTGCAGTGGTACAATCACAGCTCACTGCAGCCTTGACCTCCGAAGCTCAAGCAATCCTCCTGCCTCAGCCTCCCAAGTAGCTGGACTACAGGTGGCACCACCATGCCTGGCTAATTTTTTTAAATTTTCTTTTTGTGGAGGTGGGGGTCTCACTATGTTGCCCATAGTGCTCCTCCCACCTTGGCTTCCCAAAGTGCTGGGATTACAGGCATGAGCCACTGCACCAGCCTTCATTAAATCCTTGCACCATCTCCATGAGCTAGGTCCTATTTTTATTACCACTTTTCACACAGTGAAACAGATGCAGACAGATTCAGTAACTTACCCAAGGCCACACAGCTTGTGAGCGATGGAGCTGAGATTTGAACCCGGCAGTCTGACTGGAGGGTTGGGGATGATCCCTGGGCTGGAAGAGAGGTATCCCTGAGGCAAATCGCAGCCCCAACACTCACTAATCAATTGACTTTGAGACAACAACTTAACTTTTTGCCGTCCTAATTTCTCCATCTCTTGACATCGGGCAATGTTGTAGTAATATGAATAATATTATTCCTACAACATGAGATAGTTGTAAAACTGATGGGCTGGGAGAGGTCCCCAAACAATGGTGGGACCTTGACCCTAGCCAGTGTCCAGGCCCTTGGCACTTTCATGAGAAGGAATTAAAGGAGGAGTTGAACAACAGTGAAAGTATGGAGATTTGTTTATTTTTATTTTTGAGACAGGGTCTCACTCTGTCGCCCAGGCTGGAGTGCATTGGCATGATCTCAGCCTCGACCTCCCAGGCTCAAGTGATCCTCCCACCTCAACCCACTGTGTAGCTGGGACTACAGGTGTGCACCACCATGCCCAGCTACTTTTTGTATTGTGTGTGTGTGTGTGGAGATGGCGTTTCTCCATGTTGCCAGGCTGGTCTTAAACTCCTGGACCCAAGCGATCCTCCTGCCTCAGTCTCCCAAAGTGCTTGGATTACAGGCATGTGCCACTGTGCCTGGCTAGATACAGAGCTTGATTGCAAAGCAAAAGTACACACTCAAGACAAGGGAGTGCTGGCATACTCAAAAGAGAGAGTCACATGGAGCTTGGGGTTCCTATCACTATTGATTTCTTTAACCAAGGGGTGGAATATTCATAAAGATTCCTGGAAAAATGTGAGGATTTCTTGGAACTGTAGTGCGACCCATTTTTACACCAAATATGGGTGTTCCTGGAACTGTCATGGCGCTGGTGGGTGAGGGTATAATGAGGTCTTGGGAGAAATCTAGGTCAAATCCAGCACTATGTTGGGTCTAGTTAGTCTTAGCCAGCTTGGCCCACACCCTGGTTTTTCAGGGTCTTATCAACTCCTAGCTTCTGTAGTTATTTCCAGAGTTTCCTTTTTGCAAGACATGTGAAAATGCTCCTGGAATTTTCTAATCTCCTGTGACCATACTGTATTTTTCCTGACTCAGTTGTTGAGGATCAATTGAGATCATGCATATAAATTACTTTCTGCCTGATGACCCAGAGTAGATGCTCCATATTGTTGCAATGGTGATGTTCCAAATCGACAGCCTAGATATCTACAAGTATCTGGAATGAGGTCTTAGCATGGTGAGACATTTAGTGTGTCCCTTTTGTTCCTCACTGGAGTTTATGGGGAGACCTACTCCCCAGCCCAGGTAACCAAAGGCAGCCCCTTTATTATATTATAGAATCTAACTGAAGTCCACTTCCCCAGTGCAGCAAGACCAGATATCTGCACCAAAGTTTGCAGTGGGAGAAAGGAAGGTGTTTATTTGCAGGGCACTATGCAAGGAGAACCAGGCAACTAATAAGCATTAAGTCCCCACCTCCCTGATGGCTTGCAGGTAAGCGTTTGTAAAGGCAGGGGGAAATTTCAGGAAAGCGGAAGTTACAGGCAAAATCATACATCAATACCCAGGTTACATACTGGTTTGGGCCTAAAAGGGCAGGATATCTTGAAGCAGAAGGCTTAAAGGTCATAAGTAGATTCAAAGCTTTCCTGATTTGCAACTGGTTAAGAAAAAGAAGCTTTGTTTAAAAATTTGGGGCCAGCAGAAATAAAGGTTAGCTCTGCCTCTTTGGGTGTGACTTTCTCTAGGCCCTTCAGGAAGAAATTTAGAACAAAGTACGGCGATCAGAGTTCAGTTCCTAGTTCCCCCTTATCTGAGATCTATACGTGGGGGGATGGGTTTAGTGACAGTCCAGGTTTCTGAAAAACAATTCAGAGATGCATGTTAAGATGCTATCTTTAGTTTCTATAGGGAACCAAGCATCCCGTGACTCTGGCTTCCTCGGCTATTGTTTTAGGTTACTTTTTTTTTCTTTTTTTTTTTTTTTTTGAGATGGAGTCTCTGTCGCCCAGGCTGGAGTGCAGTGGTGCCATCTCAGCTCACTGCAAGCTCCGCCTCCCAGCTTCAAGCAATTCTCCTGCCTCAGGCTCCCAGGTAGCCGGGATTACAGGCATGCACCGCTACGCCTGGCTAATTTTTGTGTTTTTAGTAGAGACAAGGTTTCACCATATTGGCCAGGCTGGTCTCAAACTCCTGACCTCAAGTGATCCACCCAACTCAGCCTCCCAAAGTGCTGGGATTACAGGCATGAGCCACTGTGCCCAGCCTGTTTTAGACTACTATTACCTTCTTGCTTATCAAGTTGCTTATCTGGATAAGCATGGGGCTAAGCTCCTCAGGGCTAGCTAGGTGCCTAGAATTTCCCTTAATGGGACTCAAGGTTTTCCTTTATTTCCACCCTGGACCCTCTCCCACCAGTCCATCCCCTACAGGTCCCTAAGAGGAGGGTCCTGCTTGTCTCATCTTTTCAATTCCACGGCATCCACGGTGATGGCAGGCCGAACTACTACAGGCCCCTCCTTGGGAGGCCTCCTCTCTCACTGCACCTACCCCCAGCCTACATAGGCTTCTCCCTTTGGGTTAAGCCAACCTGACCTGCCACCTGTGGGGATGGGAATAAGGGTGTTTATAATTCAAGGAACCTCACTTGTCTGCATATAGACCTACAATAACTCTCCCCCTCAAACACATTGACCCTGAGGTGAAAGAAGCTGTTGAAGGTTTTCTGAATCATCCACAACAACAAAAAAATTTCATAGAATGGTGGCAACCAAATCCATTTTGTTGTTTAGATCCCAATTTTTTGAAAATCCTCAATCCATGAATGACAGCAGTCTGCAGGGGAAGCGGGGGTGGAGGTGGGAAGTGGGGGAGGGCCTGAGGGCTCTTGAAGGTTCTGGAGTTGGACGCAGCCTCAGATGTGGCTTCACACTGTCAAAGAACAAAATTTCCACACATTGAGTTTAAAGGTCCGGTTGGTTTTTATCATTGATTTGTGAATCAGGCAGCATCTTATCTGTAAAATAGAAAGGGTGCTCTGAAGAGCTGAGCAGATGGAGGGGCAGAAAAGGCTGGGGATAGCAAGATCAAGAAACAAGAAGTGGCTTGGTCATTTCAAAGTTACTTTCCTTCTAGGGTTTATACAGAGGGGCCTTCCCTCTCATGCCTGTGCAGGTGGATGGGGACCCTTTTGATACAGGAGCTAGAAAGAAATTAGGCAGTTGGTGAGGGTAAGAGAGTCCTCAGCAAGGTTACCCTTTTAATAAAAAGCAGCCCCCAAATCATTTCTTTTCTAACAGAGAGTGGCCTGAAAATTGGAGCTGCAAACATAGACAAGCAAACTGGAAGCCTGCACGGATGAATGCTGGCAGCTGTGCCAATAGGAAAAGGCTACCTGGGGGCCAGGCATGTTCAACATGGAGGCTACATCTTCCCTTTTCTTTGTCACCACGTGTACAGTAAGGGAACAGGCAATATGGCGCCAGTCAGGTAGAGAACCCATCTGCATAATAAAAGATTAGGGTGGCGTGGTCATCCTCTTCGCATGTTTTGTAAATAACACACCTGGTCCAACCAATCTTTGGGCCCTATGTAAATCAGACACCGCCTCCTCGAGATGGTCTATAAGACCTTGTGCATTCCACCATGGAACCGGAAGACCCATTCGGGAATCCCCCTCTCTGCAGGGAAGAGACCTATTTTCTTTCTTTCGCCTGTTAAACTCACTGTGTGTGTGTCTGCGTCCTCGATTTCTTTGGCATGAGGCAGTGAACCTCAAGTATCACCCCAGACGAACTATACCACTTCACTTTCTGTTGGTTGCTGTAAATCTGATTTTTGGAAAACTGGCCCTTTTTTTTTTTTTTTTTTTTTTTTTTTTTTGCG
>NW_012104554.1:761901-777294 GCF_000951045.1 Mandrillus leucophaeus
GCCCGGCAGGCCTGTTTTAAAGTTCAGTTTGAGCACATGTCGGGTAGCACGAGTGACACTATTCTGGTTTGCTCTGGTCTGTTGGAGCCCAGTGCAAGGACTCTGTCCAAAGCAATGGCCTCCTGTAAATTTTATTTAACAACCTGAGCCCGGGGTAATAGTGACCCAGATAATGGTACGGTGGCTTAGAGATTCGTTTCTCCCTAGTGGTGACTGTGGGTTTTAGCAGACAGAACAAAGAGCAGCAGATCCAGGAACAGTGGTTAGCCAACTCAACAGCATTTCCCAGGGAGATGGCTCTCTGTGTAACAGTCATAATTTATCAGACATTTTCAGTCCTTCAGAAACATTCCTGTTTTCCTCTCTCTCTCCAGCACTTCCGGTTTCTCTTTCATTTGGAACTGTTTCTCCTTCCCTATGCCCATCTCCCTTTCTTCCTGGTATTTCTCTCGCTTTCCCTCTTCCCTGCTAATCTCCTTATTCTTCTCTTAACTGGTATGGTCTTTCATATGTATTGAATATATGTCAGTGTTCCCTTTTAGCAATTTAACAACTAGATCAATTTATACCCCAACTGGAGTGAACAGATTGAACAAAACACCTGATGCCCATTAAATCTGAATTTCAGATAAATAATAGTTGGAACATACTTATACAAAAAAAAATGTTGCTTACCTGAAATTTAAATTTAACTGGACATCCTGTATTGTATTCTCACAGCCCTGCCTCCACCTATAGCTCAGTGTGAGTTTCAAATTACATTTGTCCTGAGGTGGCTCTTGGGAAGAAAACCAGGTCCCATGAATTCCCTATAATAAACTTGGTAACTGTCTTATACTTTTTTTGGAGAGAGGGTCTTGCTGTAAAGCCAGGCTAGAGTGCGGTGGCACTATCATGGCTCACTACAGCCTCAGTCTCCTGGGCTCAAGGAATCCTCCCACCTCAGCCTCCCAAGTAGCTGGGACCATAGGTGTACACCACCACACCTGGCTAATTTTTAGATATTTTTGTAGAGGTGAGGTTTCGCCATGTTGCCCAGGCTGGTCTTGAACTTCTGGGCTTAAGCAATCCTCTCACTTTGGCCTCCTAAAGTGCTGGGATTACAGGAGTAAGCAACCACATCCAGCAGTCTCTTATAATTTAAAAAATGTGATTAATCAACATTTCCTGAACACCACAAATTGCGGAGAGTTTTTGTTTTTTGCTTTTATGTGACACCTACATCTTGAAGGAGCTTGTTTTTGAAGGCAGCTGGCCTTCTTAGGGCACTCTTAAGCCCTGCCATCACTGTACCATCCCAGAAATTGGAGAAATCTCGGGGTGCAGAGGCTCTCAGGGTGGCTGAATTCCAACAGCAATGTCAGGCTCCTGTGAGGGAAGTTAAGGGAAAGTTAATTCTGCAGGAAGTGGGGAGGGGAGGAGTATAAATTACAAGCTTTTCTTTCAATATGACATCTTTGCCTTGTATTTCCTATATCCTCGGAATGATCGAAGGATAGGGAAGAAAATACTCCCTCTTCTGATGCTCCTTTGGTTCTATTTGGGAGTGAAGCTCACAAGAGGAGGGACTGCAAATAAACGTTCCCCAGATGATGCAAAGGTCTCTCTCTGCTGACAGTTAATACCTTGCCTCCAAGCCTGCATTGCCTTCCTGTCTGCGTGGTGTCTGAACAAACAGCAAGATGTGCATGCAGGTCACTGAGTTAGATGAAGTTGGCAGGGCCTAAGGCCTTCTGCAAGGTATGACTCTCTTCCCTCCATACTGAGAACATTCTGAAGTGACTTCAGAGGCTGCAGGGCTTGGGAAGTCCCATGAGAACTGCTCCCCTTTCCCAAGGCACTGACATGGCCGGTAGCCAGGCATTGCCGTTTCTCGGCAGTCTGATCCAGGCCAGGCTTTCTGCTCTCCCTGCTGGAGGACTGCCATCCTTATTGAGTGTATTTCCAAGAAAGCAGTTGACAGGCTTGGCTGTGCTATTTCTGGAAATGTTCAATAGGCCATCTTCTGGCAGGGATCGCTGCTGACGGATGGGTCTGAAGGGGAGACCGAGTGCTCAGCGCCATCACGGCCCCGGCCTATTCCCAGGTGTCTCTGAGCAACAGCCGTCCCCAAATACCACGGGCTGTCAGCTGGCAGGGGCTGTGGGCCTCTGTGGAACTTGCTTCCTCCCTGACAGGGAGGCTGCCAGCAGGCCTGCTGCTAAATGAAGACAGGCGCCCTGTGACTATAAATTATAAAACACATCAGCTCTGGCTGATGCACCGCATGTCCCGCAGTCAGCTCCGCAGGGGACACTTGGCCACTGCCAAAGGGCATTCTAGACAGTGGCTTTAACTCTTGTGGCAGCCACAGGAGACAGGCCAAGCCTGTTGCTGGGCAGAGGAGCTCTTGGCAACTCCCAGAGGTGGCAATTGCCCTGGACTGCTGAGCTCTGTACAGACCAGGGCTTCTCAGCCTCTGCACTATTGGCATTTTGGACAACATACTTCTTTGTTAGGGGCCATCTGAGCATTGTAGGTTTAGCAGCATCCCTAGTATCTACTCACTAGATGTCACCATTATCCCCTGTTCCCCGCTCTCCCACACACATACACAGAATTGTGACAACCAAAAAACGCCTCCAGACATTGTCAAATGTTCCCTGGAAGGCAAAATCGCCCTTGGTTGAGAACCACTGGTGTAGAGGAAAGAGGATAGGGTCTAGAGTGATGGCAGAGAGAGGAAGATGCCAGCTCAGAATCTCCAGGTGAGTTGTGAAGCCAGGCAAGTAACAGAATCCTTTGGCCTCAGTTTCCTCATCTCTAAAATGGGTAGAAAGAGAAGGTCAAATCAAGGGAGTATGGAGATCAGCTGAGCTAATGTGTGTGATGCACTTTGAGAGGCAGTTAAGCTCTAGGTCAAACAATGTAGGAATAGGTGATGTAGTGCTTAATTTTTTTTTTTTTTTTTTCTTTTTTGAGATGGAGTCTTGCTCTGTCACCCAGGCTGGAGTGCAGTGGTGCAGTTCACTGCTACCTCTGCCTCCCAGGTTCAAGCGATTCTCCCGCCTCAGCCTCCAGAGTAGCTCAGATTACAGGCACGTGCCACCGCGCCTGGCTAAGTTTTGTATTTTTAGTAAAGACGGGGTTTCGTCTTGTTGGCCAGGCTGGTCTTTAACTCGTGACCTCAGGTGATCGGCCCATCTCAGCCTCCCAAAGTGCTGGGATCACAGTGTGAGCCACTGCGCCCAGCCTAGTGCTTAAATTTAAAGAACATGGCTCCCTTTGAAGAATTTAGCCGAGTATTTATAAAATTCCCCATGGCTCTTAAATTAAAATAAACAAATGCTTTAGAAAGCTTTTCTCTTTATTTTTTTTCTTCTGATTTCTAACAAGAATAAGTAGGCTGTGTCTGCCTGAGGTTAATGTACATGATTTCCCCTAGTCTTCCTTGAAAGAGGCTTCAGATTGTTTTGTTTTGTTTTTTAAATCAACACCCTAGGAATTGTGTCCATCCAATGAACAAACAGAAAGTAATGAGGGAAGGGAATGCCCCTCTACTTTATATACAAAATTAGCATGCTTTTCCTTGTAGTTAGTAACAAAAACTGGTAAGGAATCACCACAGCCCTATAGAAAGACACTGTTGCTTTAAATGAGCTTTGCTGTTATATAATTCTCTGGCTGATTTCACCCCTCCAGCTTTCAAGGAACTGTAAAGAAATCTCTAAAGGCTAATATTTCTCCTGTTCACACTGGCAGAAAAACACAAAGGAAACTGATAACCTGAGCTCCTTGAAGGTGCAAAAGGAAGAGCCGAGTCCTGGAGGACAGGGCTAAATGTGTCCCCTCCCGTCTTGGGGACCTTGTCAAGCACCAGGCGGCTGCAGCCCTTCTTTATAGCACAGGCTGTGTTCTTTTGGATGAGCTAAGGCCACATTTGCTTTGGGAAACAGGACACTGTGATTAATCAAAGAAAACAAAAACAGCTTCGTTTTCCATAATGGGCCCATCAAAAGGCTTTTCTAGGAAAAACCTTGATCAAGCTGTTCCTTCTGTTTCCCTAGTGGCCAACAGGGCTGGAGGGGGAGCACGGGGGAGCGGATGGTGTGAGCAAGAAGGTATCCATGAAAGTTTATTCCCAAATGATCCCTTCCAGAAAAAGGCTTCATTATGTTCACTTGCCCAAAGCACTGAGAGCTCCCACCAGCTAACAGCAAGGGCCCCATGGAAGAAAGGCCAGGCATTACTGTCCTGGCACCCAAGGTGCCCACCCACTCCTACTAGATCATGCCAGTCAGACAGGGTTCCTTGAAGGGAGATTAGGGGAGTGACTCTCTGAATCAAACAAAGGAACAAAGAAGGGTCAGAAAAGGCAGGCAGACTCGGCACTGTTGTAAAATACTCTCACGTGCTTACATCACAGTTGCAATCACAATGTAATTCTTACACCGGTACAGACAGGGGCAGGGCTGGGATTGGGGTGAGGTCGGTGGGGGCACTGCCTGGGGTGCAAAATTTAAGGGTGCCAAATAAACGCAATAATCAAATAAATAATATTTTAATGCAATATTTTTAAGTGAAAATTGATATCAAAAATCCAGGATGAACAAAATATCAAAATATTAAAATTTAAAATCAAGATCCAGTTTCACAGACATTGGGTGTCCCTGCCAATCAGCACACATTTTACTTTGGCTTTGCAGGGTCTCCTCGAAGGAGCTCGGTAAAGCAGGGTGAGCAAAGAAGCTCTGGATTTGGAGACAGAAGAGCAGGGGCCTTGTGCATGACATATATCTTCAACCTCTCTGAGCTCTGTTCTCCTTTGCAAAGTGGGTTTAATACTCACGCATCTATCTCACAGGGTTTGTTGGGACCAAATGAGATCTTGTTCATGGGAGCATTTGATAAACCATAATCTATGACATCCTTGAAATGGATAACAGAAAGTATAACCATAACACTGGTAATTACAGTAGCGGGTAAAACAGGATATTCTTGGAAAGGGAAGGGGAGAATCGGCAGGAGAGAGGACAAGGAGGTCGGGGGGAGTAAGGGACAGGCAGTGTGGTGGGAAGTGTGAGGAGCCCAGATTCTGAAATCTGACCTGCTTTCAAGTCTCAGCTCAGCTATGACAGCTTCCTGAACCTCAGCGTATTCTCCAACCTCTCTGAGCCTCAGTTTTCCCAGTCTTAAAATGGGGATAATAATAGATTGACTATGAAGTAATATGTGCGTAGCACCTAGTGTGGTCTGCAAATAGCTGGGTGTTAACCCCTTCCATCACACACACATAAGTATGTGCACGCACACCTCCCTGCATAGCCCAGTCCCCATCCCAGAGTAAACAAAAAGAGTCTAACTCTGTAAAATATTTGAAGAGATTTATTCCTTTTTTTTTGACACGGAGTGTCGCTCTGTCATCCAGGCTGGAGTGCAGTGACACAATCTCTGCTCTCTGCAACCTCTGCCTCCAGGGCTCAAGTGATTCTTGTGCCTCAGCCTCTCAAGTAGCTGGGATTACAGGCATGTGCCACCACACCTGGCTAATTTTTATATTTTTAGTAGAGATGGGGTTGCCATGTTGGCCAGGCTGGTCTCGAACTCCTGGTGTCAAGCAATCTGCCTGTCTTGGCCTCCCAAAGTCCTGGGATTACAGGGGTGAGCCACCACACACGGCCATTGAAAAGATTTATTCTGAGCCAAATATGAGTGGGGCCCATGACACAGCCCTCAGGAGATCCTGAGAACATGTGCCCAAGGGGGTCAGGCTGTAGCTTGGTTTTATACATTTTACAGAGACATGAGACTTCAATCAAATACATTTAAGAAATACATTGGGCTAGGTGCGGTGGCTCATGCCTGTAATCCCAGCATTTTGGGAGGCCGAGGCAGATGGATCACTTGAGGCCAGGAGTTTGAGACCAGCCTGGCTTACATGGCAAAACCCCATCTCTACTAAGAATGCCAAAACATTAGTCAGGTGTGGTGGCACGCGCCTGTAGTCCCCACTACTCGGGAGGCTGAGGCATGAGAAACACAGGAGGTAGAGCTTGCAGTGAGCCAAATAGTGCCACTGCACTCTAGCCTGGGTGACAGAGGGAGACTCTGTCTCAAAAAACAAAACAAACAAAAAAACAAAAACAAAAAACAACAAAAGAAAACACTGGTTTGGTTCAGCAAGGTGGACCAACTGGAAGCAGGCTATAGGTAGATTTAAAATTTTTCTGGTTGACAATTGGTTGCATTTATCTAAAGACATGGGATCAATAGAAAGGTAGTGTCTGGGTTAAGATAAAGGATTGTGGAGACCAAAGTTCTTATTTGCAGGATTCAGACAGAATAGGTTGTAAAATGTTTCTTACCAGACTTAAAGTCTGTGTGGATGTGAATGCTGGAGAGGTATAATATAATGAGGCACATCCAACCCCTACTTCCGATCATGGCCTGAACCAGTCTTTCAGGTTAAATTTGAAGAGGGCCCTGGCCGAGGAGAAAGTCCATTCAGATGGCTGGGGGGCCTTGGAATTTTAGTTTTGGTTTACAATTTCTTAATCTGGGTGGAGGGTACAGAGTTCAATTATAGGTCTTTTTAACTGCATGTCCAAAACAGCTGAGCTCATCTAGGCCTCCTACTGATTCTGCCAAACTTCCAGCTTTGCCCTTCAGTTCAGGGGCGGCTGAGATTTCTGGGGGTGGAGGAAGCACACTAACATGGGGCTCTGAGCACAGCTTTAGGCTGCGGGTGTGCCCTGCAGCCACCCCTGCTCCGCAGATGGGACAGTGCCCCGCCTTGCTCTGCCTCCTCTGTGGGTGAGCAGCGGTCCAGCCCTCACTATGGTTTCCCAGACACACCCTGGGCCCTGACCTGGAAGCCACAGGGCTGGGCCCCATGGGCAGTTCCAGATCAGTGCTGTTAATATATGGAAGCCTCAGACAAAAGATGTTTCAAGGAAAGTGGTTTCTCCTGGGATGACTGAGCTCCTTTGAACCAAATCTCTGTACCTTTCCTGATGGAACAAAGGGGGAATGCAATGTGTAAAGTGGGGGGGCTGTGAGTCACAGTGGACCCCCTGGAAGCCAGTCTGTGCATTCTCTGATTAAAAAGGGAAAGAAGAAGCGCCAAGAATCCAAAAGAATAAAGATTCTGGAAATAATTCCTGTTTGTCTTTGGAACGTGTTCTTCCTCCCCTAAGTCTCCCCTTAGAGATTTTTTGCTTTGGCTACAAAAACCGGCCTGCCTTCCCCAGCACCCACCTGCATTGTGGGAGTGACTGCCTGCCCCGCAGGCAGCTGTGGGGAGGGAGGCTGCAGCAAGGGCTGACTACATGGATAATCCGCTAATCCACAACTCAGGGCTGGGATTTAGGATAAGGACTAGGGTGAGTGAAACAAAATCTGAAAGAACACCAAAGCAACTCAGTAATCAAGATTACTGATATATTAATGTAATATTTTTAAAAACCAAAAATATGCATGATGAACACAATAGTCATTTTTAAAACAAATACAGGATCCATGCAGAAGCCCTCATCCAGTGCAACTGGGAAGAGCCAGGACCAGAGGCCTTTGGTTTGTGAATCCTGGCACCATCTCAGCAGGCCAGGGGAGGAAAATGTTCTGACCATCCACAGAAACGCCTTACCCTACAGCAGGATGGCAGGGCCAGTCTCCATCCACAACTGAAACCCACAAGCCCCGCCCAGGGCCCCAAGCTCTGCTACTGCCCCTCCCCTCCAGATCTAACCTCCTTCCTGCACCCATCCATTCCAGAGATCCCAAACTGACTGCAGGAGCCCGTCTTATTGAGCTCATACAATGTTTTTCATTTTTAAAAATTACCTGCCAACATTTAAAAATTTGGAGATTCTTATAAAAATCCCAATTTCTAGCCCATCTATTAAAATCCAGATTTCCAGCTTGTCTAGAAATATCCAAATGTGCAGCAATTGATAACAATAATTCCCATGGACTGAGAATATACTCAGTGCTGAGCACAACGCTCAATATTTTCTAT
Organism: Mandrillus leucophaeus; assembly: GCF_000951045.1. Taxonomy (NCBI): domain Eukaryota; kingdom Metazoa; phylum Chordata; class Mammalia; order Primates; family Cercopithecidae; genus Mandrillus; species Mandrillus leucophaeus. The sequence goes on from NW_012104554.1 coordinate 769,898, forward strand.
ATTTTTTCTCTTACTTCACGACAATTCTGTACTTCCTCCCCATTCTACGGATGATAAATCTGAGGCTCAGAAAACTTAAATAAACTATCCAAAATTCACACAGCTAATGAACAGTGTGGCTAGAGTTAAACCCAGGGGAATTTGACTGTGATTCCATGATTTCAAATTTGTGTACTTCCCACCATCCTGGAAGGTATGGACTAAACTATTGGTTTTCAAGTGTTGCAAGAAGGCTGCTCGGAGGCCGGCACTGAGTACGTACGGGGTGAGGTGCAGGAAGCTGGCTCAGGCCCCAGGGCTCCTACTTTTGTTAGGGCAGGTCTTTTTTAAAAAACCATTTTACATACTGGAGTTCCCTTCAAGTTGTCTTTTGGAAAGAGAATCTCACTGCTCAGAAACAAAACCGAAACAAAGCCCCAAGCCCTGTTGATCTCCCCTTTACCTTCTCTCCATGGTGCCATGATTTCCTGGGTCAGCAGGAAAAGCTCCTTCTTCTCCCATTCCCCGTTTACTGGCCATGTCTCTATGTTATGGTACCACTTCCGGGACTATCTCTTTATGTTACAGCATAACCTCCGGTTGCGTCTTTGAGCAGCTGGGGCCTGATTGGGCTATGACTTACAACCCTCACTTGGCCAAGTGTCCAGAGACTTGGGAGTCATGGAGCCATAGCCCTTCCTCTGAGACCTGCTGGCGGTAGATGAGCCAACACCAGGTGGGAAGTGCTGCAGTGGAGGGCAAGGGCGAGGGGGTGAGGATGGCAGAGGCTAAAAGCCACTGAGCCTGGTAGAAAGGATGCCCCCTTTTATCCGTCATCATGAATTTCAGTCCTGTCATGATTATCTATGAATTGAGTGTTTTCTTAAGGGCGACCTCAGAGGAATTACACAGTGGTGAGAAGAGCACCTGGAGGAACCTGAGCTGGGCTGTGTCACGGCTTGGCATTGCATGAACTTGGTCCTATATAAAATGTGCATGGCATCTCTCTATGTACCTCACCTACTAGCCCTGGAGACATAGGGAGACTAAAAGGCATACAGAGGCATGTGAATGAATGTCCTGTTTTAATTACTCGCATATGGTCTGACAAGCACAAACCAGGAAAAAGTGAGAGCTTCCAGACCCTCTTTGAAGACAGGACTGCTGGAGCTAGCCTTGTCACATGAGATCAGCCTTGGCATCAACTGCCATCCATGTGCCGATGACTGCCAATTCCACAACCCATCTGGATCTCTCTCCTGAGATTCTGACGGTGGTTCTTATGGAACAGCTTCCCATGGCTGTACCCCACCACTGCTCCAGCAGCATTTCCAAAATGGAGCTCCTCAACACCTTTTTGAAACCTGCTCCTTCTGCAGGGTTCCACGGTCCATACAGCCCAGAAACCTGAAGGCCGTTCTTGATTGCTTCCCTACCTTATTCCACACATCTTACAACAATCTCAAGATGTGGTTGATTCAGTCTACCCCTTAAGGAGCTCTTGAATCTGTCTACTTCTCTCCTGCTCTAATGGATTGACTTGGGCTAGACCATCCCCATCTCTGGCCTGGATGACAGCAACTCCAGCTGCTGGGTCTCCTGCTACTGGTCTTGCCCTTCCCACCCCACACCTCCCCACCCTGCCTTGCATGCTCCAAATCCCCAAACAGATCTTTCTGAAACACATATGCACAGAATGATGATCTTTCTAAAACACACATATGATCACCTCATCCTCATGCTTAAACCCTTGCAACAGTCAGCTGGGATAAAGCCCTAATGCTTTCACATTATAGTATATATATATTTCATATATATATATATATAGTGTGTATATATATATAGAGTATACATATATATTTCACAGTATAGAAGGCGAGCCCCCACCCATCTATCTGCCATCTCTATTCTTTTTTTTTTTTTGAGACGGAGTCTCACTCTGTTGCCCAGGCTGGAGTGCAGTGGCATGATCTCGGCTCACTGCAAGCTCCGCCTCCCAGGTTCACGCTATTTTCCTGCCTCAGCGTCCTGAGTGACTACAGGCACCCGCCACCATGCCCGGCTAAATTGTTTATATTTTTAGTAGAGACGGGGTTTCACCGTGTTAGCCAGGATGGTCTCGATCTCCTGACCTCGTGGTCTGCTCACCTTGGCCTCCCAAAGTGTTGGGATTACAGGCGTGAGCCACCACGCTCAGCCTGCCATCTCTATTCTTAATACTCTGTCTAGACTGAATTTCTTTCAGTTCCCCAAACACACCCCATTCTCTCATCTCTATCCCTTTGTGCATGTTTCTCTTTCCATTGAAAATATACTCCATTAACTCCCACTCATCCTTTGGGTCTCAGCTCAGGTGGCACTTTAACTTGGAAGCTTTTGCTGGCCTTCCAAGACTGAGTTAGGTACCCATCTACTGCATTTCCCTGGGCACCTTGTCCTGCCTTCATGTTATACATGAAGTATACATGCCATAATTCCTTGTGCTTGACTTGACTGCTTTTCCCATCCAGCTAGAAACTCCATGAACATTAACGTGTAATTCTGTTTTCATTTGTATCCCCTGTGCCTTAGTCACAGCCAGGCATGTAGTATGTGCTCAATAAATTTTATTTTTGTGACTAAAGTGCTCAGGCCACCAAAAAGATGAGTTGCCTTTTAGTAGGAACATTAAGAGGCACTACTAGGAAAGAGTGTGCTTGCTAAAGCAAGTATTTCAGTCAGATGTGCAAATCAAACTGTGCTCTAACAATACCAAGAACTGACTATTAACACCTTGGCAATTTGCTAACTTCTCTGCTTCCTAGAAGTCTACGTATTTTGGAATTTGTTTGTAGAAGTTGTGAAACACAGTCTCCTTCTACGTATTTAAGAACTTTCTGAGTTTTGCTTAATTTCTTCTTGCCAGATGGACATGGCTTCAAATCCTTATTTTGCATCCTCTGTGTTGTGACCTTCCTTACCCTCCACTCATTAGTGGCCCTGGCTTTGAGATCTCCTGCTGATGGCAATGTCTGAAAAAGGGCTGTCATTAAAAGTGTATCTGTGCCTGGTGTCAAGAGGTAGGAGAAGCTGAGACTTTGATTTTTCATTTTTAATCATCATTTTGACCTCTGTTTTACCCCAAGGTTTCCAAATTCTGGGGCTTTGTGACCTTTGGATGATTGGTTAAGCTATTTTAATTCTCATATTTCCCCACACATTTTCTCTCATTTTCAAAAGAGATAAACTAGCAGATTTAAAATGCACTGAACCCTCCCTGTGTTACACTACAGGAAGTGCAAAGGTCTGGATTCAAGTCTTCACACTACCGTTTATAAGCATAACCATGGGCAACCCACCTAACTTCCTTGAACTTCAGCTTCCTCTTCTGCACAATCAGAATGGCACCAGCCTCCCACCTTACTCTCTGTCTTGCGCGTGGTAGGCAGTGAATAAATATTAGTGTCCTTCCCAAACAGTTCTGCTATTAATTATGCCCATGACCATATAATGGTCCCTTTGGAACCTCCGCAGATTGAAATGATTTTCTATGATAATAAATCTCCACTGTTAGCAGGGGCAGTTGCCAGACAGTCTCGATGACCACACTCACCCATGCTGCTAAAGTTCTTAAAGCTCCTATTAAATGATAGGATTGTTTGCTTTCGTTCCTTCAAAGTAAGATCCACATACTCTGCTCATTCTTGTGGTCATGGGGAAGGGAAAACCTCATCCCACACAGAAGACTGAGTCACTGACCTCTCCCATTACTTGAACCGCCTGTCTCCAGAATTCAGCTGAACTACCATCAGGTGAAACAAAATCATGCGAGGAGGAGGGAGTGAAATGCCTACGGGTGGGGAGTTGATAAACTCTCCAGGCAGTGAAATGTAAGAAGCAAGAGGCAGGCTGGGCGCAGTGGTTCACACCCGTAATCCCAGCACTTTAGCAGGCCAAGGTGGACAGATCGCTTGAGCTCAAGAGTTTGAGACCAGCCTGGGCAACATGGCAAAACCCCATTTCTGCAAAAAATATAAAACTTAGCCAGGTTTAGTGGCATGCACCTGTAGTCCTAGCTATTTGGGAGGCTGAGGTGGGAGGATTGAGCCCAGGAGGTGGAGGTTGCAGTGAGCCAAGACTATGTTACTGCACTCCAGCCTGGGTGACAGAGCAAAATTCTGTCTCAAAAAAAAAAAAGCAGCAGCAGCAGCAGCAGCTAGAGGCACGGCCATCTTAGCTTGGCAGTTGTATATCTTATAGATACAAAGACTGATTCCTTACCTTTGCCCAGCACCTGGGATCCTACAGAGATCTTTATTTTATTTTATGTGAGGCAGAGTCTCCCTCTGTCACCCAGGCTGGAGTGTAATGGCATGATCTCGACTCACTACAACCTCCGCCTCCTAGGTTCAAGCAATTCTCCTGCCTCAGCCTCCCGAGTAGCTGGGATTACAGGTGGCTGCCACCATCCCCGGCTAATTTTTGTACTTTTAGTAGAGACAGGGTTTTGCCATGTTGGCCAGGCTGGTCTCAAACTCCTGACCTCAAGTGATCTGCCTGCCTTGGCCTCCCAAAGTGCTGGGATTACAGGTTTGAGCCGCTGTGCCTGGCCCCTACGGAGATCTTTCATAGTTAGTATCTTCTTTCATCCTTACAACCATCCTGAGAGGGTGGCAAATTTCATTATACCCATTTTTCAAAAGAAGAAACTGAGGACAGTATACCCAGATCACACAAGCTTATTATACAGAATGGAGCTGGGACTTCACTGGGGGCTTCCAGCTCCAAGAACTGTTCTTTCCATGACACTCACCTGCCTCTCACTCAGTTGGTGAAGAGGAAGGTTCCAGTCGGCCTCAGAGAGAACACATACTCAACAACCCTTCCACAGTGCCACTGAGGAAAAAGCACCAGACTGGGGTAGGGGGGTACGAGGACCTAGGCTTCATTTCCCAGGGATGTCAGTTTCTTTATCTCTGCAAAGAACGGATCACAAAAAATGTTTCCAAGTTTCCTCCCATGTTTCTATTTCTTTAAGAGGATCTTTGGTTTAATGGATAACCCAAATACCTGTGACATAGAAGAAATGCCTAAAAGATAAATCTGGAGTTCACCACAAGTTCAGCAGCAATTACGGTGTCTTTGACCTGATGTGACCACTATGGCTGAATTTAAAAGCTGGGATTTTCAGTCCCGGTCTGTTTCTTGGAAACAGGACTCACCAAACTTCAGTTAATCTTTCCACATCTCAGTTTCCTTATATGAAAAACAGGGAAGACAATACCTTCTGTACAAGAGAAATGACTTGTGCGTCCTTCTCCCATGTCATTCCCACCTCTTCCTAGCATCCCTGCCCCCAACCCAAGGGAAGAGGAGTTGCTAATCTGATTGGTCAGAGTCTGGGACCAGAGATAGAAGCTTGTAGTTAGTAGACAGAGATGCCATACTCAGGAATGGTTCTGCATCTGTCCCACTCTATGCAGTTGGGTGGACAAGTGCACTCAGTCTCCTCTCTGATTCGCCACCTCCTCATACAAGTGACTAAGGAGATAAGTCACTTTATTTTCTCTGTCATTTTGTTGCAGAATTTTCTCCGTAGTTCAGCTAAAACCAGGTTCTTGTCACTCAACCAGGAAAGATTAGGCTCACGGACACATAGAAGGGTGAGGAGAGGAATTTATTGGGCAAAAAGATAAAAGGGAACATAATTATCTGCAAAGTGAGAGAAAATCCTGCTAGCAGGATTCCCACCTCACAGATTGAATCCCAGGTCACCACACAGGAACAGGAGAGGCCAGGCTCCTCCTGGCTGCAAATTCCATAAACTTCCCGAGGCTCCACCCCGTGTCCTCCCTGCACGCAGGTGGGCGTTACTCAGAAAGAATCAGTCGGGAAATAGTAGGCTTCATCTGGGACCAGCAGTCGGGTTTTTCAGCCTTCAGGCTGTTTTAGGCTTGAAGGAGGGGTTTCACCAGGGACCTCTGACTGTCTCCTGTCTCTATCAATTTTGTTATCTTTCCTCTATGCATCCTTCTAAGAAGGTACTAAGATCCCAAGGTTTAGATTCAGGAAGAAGTAGGAGATTCTGCTTAGGCCTTATGGCTTCTATTCATTTTTGATTAAAACTTGTAATGGAGGTTATTGGATGGTGGCTCAGTTAATAAAATGCAGTACTTTGTTATTTGACTTATGTCCTCTGCCTGTCTCTGGGGAACTGTGGTAGCCAGCCTTCCCAGACAGTCCCCAATGAGCCTCCGTTCCTGGTATTCATACCCTTTTTTAGTCCCCTCCTGCCCGTGACAGTGTTGATCTGTGTGATCAAAAAACTGTGGCAGAAGTACTAGTGTGTTACTTCTGAGGCTGGGACTCTGCAGCCTCCATCTTGGCTGCTCTTTCTCTTGGATCACCGTTTTGTCACATCCTGAGAAGCCTCCTGGAGAGGCCTATGGGATTCCATTCTCAGAATGTACTCTTCATTGTCCTTTTATGAATCATTGCCTGACATTCCCTTGCTCCTTTTTATTTTATTTTATTGTTTTAGAGACAAGGTCTCACTCTGTCACCCAGGCTGAAGTACTGTGGTATGATCCTAGCTCACTGCAGCCTAGGACTCCTGGGCTTAACAGATCCTCCAGTCTCAGCCTTCCAATTAGCTAGGACTACAGGCACGTGCCACTATGCCAGTCTAAGGTGGTGGTTTTTGTTTGTTTGTTTTAGAGATGGGATCTTGCTATATTGCCCAGGCTGATGTCAAACCCCTGGCCTCAAGTGATCCTCCTACCTTGGCCTTTTAAAGTGCTGAGATTACAGGAGTAATTACGGGAGCCACCATGCTCAGCCTTTCTCGCTCCTTGAGGTCAGAGATGGACTATTTCTTACTTATCTTTAAATTCTTAATGTCTTATGTGGTACCAGACCCCATATTACTATCTCAATAAATGATTATTCAGTAAAAGAAAGAAGGAAATTTAGTTTTATATGTAGCTTATAGTAATACTTCATATTTTAAATTTCAAAAATGTAGGGTTTGAATTTCTTTTGGTAGAAAGCCAAATGTAGCAGTTTACATTAAATTTTATTGACACTATAGATTGCTGAATAAGTCCACATGTGGAAATAAAAGAGAAGTCTAAGAAACCTCTTGGACTTAAATATGGGTTTTTATATTATCTTCAAACTTTCCCTCATAATTTTAGTTCCAGCATGTACGATAGAGTGATCTCGTCTTCACAGTGGAGAACCTTTTCTCCCTCCTTTGTCCATATGCCTAATTAAATTACATCCCACGTTGATCAAATTGTGCTTATTTATGCTGAATATTTTGGCCCCAAAGAGATATTAATTCCAAGTCTCTTCGTGTTGCCACTTTGGGTCTGTTTTTACTCAATTGCCGACACAGTCCCCTGAGACAGTCAGACGTTAATTCCAAAGTCTGAGGG
>NW_012104554.1:778664-781601 GCF_000951045.1 Mandrillus leucophaeus
TGCTTGTAACTGCATGTGTGGAGTGAGGGAACCAATTCTTTTGAAAACGTTCATCCCTCCCTCTTTCTAAATGATTCTAGGATTTAGATGTGTGACAAACAAAAAGAAGAAAAGAAAAACCATTTTCTTGGAAGCTGCAAAGGATTGATTTCCCCCCTTATTTTTTTTTTTTTGTTTGTTTTTTGTTTTTTGTTTTTTTTTGAGAGCTGCAGAACACACAAAAAAATAGGACAGGTTTCTAAAAAGCTCTAACATATCTATTAACCACAATCTTTTTTGTGTGCTAAAAGAAACCAGCCACAGTAATACCGCTGCTGCCAAAAAAAAAAAAAAAATAGTGTTTCCTGAACCTTTGTTAACTTCCTCCTTGTCAGGATGACCTAGTCTTTCTTAAATCCTCATCAGAAGATAAGATCTTTGTTGCTTTGGGGCAGGTAGGCCAAGGGTGGTTTGATTGACTTTGTCACCTAGATGTGGTCACAGAGGTATCAGAGGTTGACAGTGTAGCTACTTGGTTAAAAATGACAACCATCTAAAGAAAAGTACACAAATAGTGTCTACACTTTCTTGGAACTGGGAGTTGGCTTTCTTGGACCCTTCCCTCCAGCTTCAAAAAAGAAATTGCTAAATGCTCAATTTGGTGTTTGCCTAAGGGTGGCTAAACAAGCTGTCTAATGGGGTGTTTGTCCTTATTTCTGAGAAGGAAAGCCTTTCACTCAGTTTGGCTCTAACAAAAACAAATCTACTGAAACCAGAGCGGGGGAAGGAACTTATCAACAAAGGTCAACTAGAAAAAGTACCGAAAATAGAGTTTCTGCCAAAGCTCGGGAGAAACTGAAAGGCAGAAAGAGATCTTTTGGGTTCCAAAGAAGACCTAAAGAAATTCACCTATCTGACTGATCTTCAGACATCAGGGAGTGAAGCAAAATTTGTAGAGACAGTCCTTTCGAAGCATGGTAGGGGTTGGGATGTACGGGGGAGAGTGAGGGGATGAGATGCTCTTCTATTCTCATACTCCAAAAGTGGCACCTTCCAAACCATATTTTTAAAAGTCACACTGATTAGGGGATCATGAAAAATGTTAGAAGAAGCAAAATGAAAGAGCAAGATGGTGAGCTGCGCAGTTCCATTCCTAGACTTGCTCCCTGATGTTAGAATATGACTAGGACTCTGATTTCTCCTGCCAAACTCCAGTTACAGAGCCAGGACTAAGTAGGAATAATTGTACTCAAAGCCTTTCTTTGTGGAGTGGAAATGACTTCTTTTGTTTACAGAGTCATAAAGGACATCTGAACTCCACTAGCTCTTCCTCTTCCACTTGAAGAAAAAAAAAAAAAAAGGGTTGGTTCAAGGTGGTGCACTGAGCCTGCATGCTTCCTCCTTTCCAGATCTCAGTGAAATGTGATCCATGAGATAAGACTAAGTCCTAGGCATTACCTAGAAAATGTCAGTTGAGGGGAGTTGAAGAATTTCTGAATGGTAGCAGGCTGACAGGAATACCAAAGCACTGAGAAACACACAGTCCACCACACTGAAGGACGGAGCTGCTGGATAAATAATTCTCGAGCCTGTAAACTTCACTGGGACAAGTCACCATCTGTTGTATTCATTACTGTATTATTTCTGCCTTGCATAGCTCCTGGCATAGAGTAGGTGTTTGATATTACTGTAAAATCTGAATATGCTAATTTTCTCAAGAGAAAAATAAGCCCAAGGTCAACAGGACAGGGAAGAAGTGTATTGCAGGATGCTTGACCAGATAGATGAAGTGCCAGGCCAGTGCCCCACCTCTCCCAGTGGCACATAGAGCAGCTAGTTATTGTGTTTGCTCCCAGGCTTTCTGAGTAAAGGATCAGTCATGGGAGATCCTTAGAATAAGAACTGGGGTGAGTGAGAAAAGTAGAGCATTGCTCTAGTTATTATTGAACTGTTAATTAAGGAAAGACACAACTGGGGACAGGTGTGAAATGCCCTGAGGTGCTAAAAGGTAACTTTCCCTACTTGTTTATTTGAGGCCAAGCTGCTGACCTCCCCCGCCTGCCCATGAACTTTGGAGTACAACACGTGTTACAGTTAGTCACCACATTTAGTGGGCGGACAGGGCAAGAGATGTTGGAAGGAAACCAAAATTGGTGAGGAAAGGAGACCAGTTACCAATGCAGGTCAATTTACATTTGCAAAGGAATAACTGAGAATCACCAGACCTTAGAACCAACCTCATAGCCTGAAAGCTAAATGAGTACAGAATTAAATTCTAAGGAGACAACAAATGCAGGCAGCCAAAGAGAACATTCAAGTAATTTTCTTAAGTTTCCTGAGATAAAATCCTTATTAGATCCATAAAAAAAAAGAGCTGTAGAAAAAGCAGCAATCGGAGAAAAAGAAAGAAATCTTTAAAAACTAAAAATATGATTAACAAATTATAGAAACTCAATACCAGAAATGAAGTACAGAACAGATACAGTCAAAAAGAGAACTAGTGATTTGGAAGACCAAATCAAGGTATTCTCCCTGAACATAGTGCAAAAAGCTAGAGAAAAAAATTATGAGGAAAAAAATAAAGAATATAGAAGATTCAGAAGAAAAAAATCTGCTTAATAAAAATTGTGGGAGATTTTGGAGGCAGAGCAAGATGGCGGAATACAAAGTGCCACCTATCTTCCCCCCCAGCAAGGACACCAATTTAACAACGATCTATACAGAAAAAAACACATCTTCATCAGAACCAAAAATCAGGTGAGCCCTCATAGTACCTGGTTTTATCTTCATATTGATGAAAGGGCCACTGAAGAGATAGAAAAAACAGTCTTGAATTGCCGATGCCACCCTTCCCCACTGTGCTGTCAGGTTAGAGCGGAAAGGGAAACAGGACCAAACTCAGCTAATGCCCACTCATGGAGGAAGCATTTAAATCAGCCCTAGCCAGAGGGAATTCGT
>NW_012104554.1:782261-784305 GCF_000951045.1 Mandrillus leucophaeus
AAGAGCCCTTGGGCCCTGAATAACCAGCAGCAACACCCAGGTAAAATGTTGGGGGCCTTGAGTAAGTCTCTGAGACTGGCTGGCTTCAGGTGAGACTCAGGACATTACCATTTGTGGTGGTTGTGGGGCAAAACTCCTTCTGCTTGAGAAAAGCAGAGGGAAAAGCAAAGGGAACTCTGCCTTGCAACTTAGGTACTAGCACAGCCACAAGGAGATAGAGCACCAAGCAGCCTCTTGGAGCCCTCGACTCCAGGACTTGACTTTTGGATGGCATTTCTGGACCTGTCCTAGGCCAGAGAGGAGCACATGGCCCTAAAGAGTGAGTCCCAGGCCAGGCAGCATTCACTATAAGCTGACTTAAGAGCCCTTGGGCCTTAAGAGAACATTGGTGGTAGTGTGGCAGTACTTCTTCTGGCCTGGAGTGGTAGTGGCTACAGAGTGAAGCTCCTCTTCCTTTGGAAAAGGGAAGGCAGAGGAGGAAGGACTGCATCTTGTGCATTGATCTGCACCTTGTGGTTTGAGTGCCAGCTCAGCTGCAGTACAATAGAACACCAGGTAGACTTCTAAGGTTTTTGACTATATTCCCTGACTCCTGTACAGCACCTCTGCACACACCTGGTGCCTGGGGGACCTCGCCACCCTGAAGAGAAGGTCACAGGCCTGGCTGGCTTGGGTATCAAGTGATAGAAGAGCCCTAGGGCCTTGAGTGAACATAGGCAGTAGCTAGGGAGTGGCTACAGCAGGCCTTTGGTGAGATCCAGTGCTGTGCTGACTTCAGGTGTGATCCAGAGCAGTCATAGTGGTGGTGGCCACAGAGGTTCTTGTGTCACTACACCCCAGCTTTAGGTGGCTCCAAACAAAGAGAGATTCTGTTTGTCTGGGAGTAAGTATGGGAAGAGAACAAGAGTCTCTGCCTGGTACTCCAGATAATTCTCCCAGATCTTGTCCAAGGCCATCAAGGTGGTACTTCTATGAGTCTGCAAAAACCACAGTGTCACTGGGCTTGGGGTGCCCAGTGAAGCAGATACAGCTTAGATCACAACGCCCAGGTTCTTGTTCTTTCAAATATCTGAAAAGCCTTCCCAAGAAAGACAGCTACAAAAAAGCCCAGACAGTGAGGACTATAATAAATACCTCACTCTTCAATGGCCAGACACTAAAGAACATCTACCAGTATCAACACCATCCAGGGAAACACGACCTCACCAAATGAACTAAATAAGCCACCAGGGACCAACCCTGGAAAAATGGAGATATGTGACTTTTCAGACAGAAAATTCAAAATAGCTGTGTTGAGGATACTCAAAGAAATTCAAGATAACACAGGGAAGGAATTCAGAATTCTATCAGATAAATTTAACAATGAGATTGAAATAATTAAGAAGAATTAAGCAAAAATTCTGAAGCTGAAACATGCAACTGGTATACTAAAGAATGCATCAGAGTCCTTTAATAGCATAATGGATCAAGCAGAAGAAAGAATTGGTGAGGTTGAAGACAGACTATTTGAAAATACAGTCAGAAGAGACACAAGAGAAATGAATAACAATGAAGCACACCTATAGGATCTAAAAAATAGCTTCAAAAGGACAAATCTAAGAGTTACTGGCCATAAAGAGGAGGTAGAGAAAGAGATAGGGGTAGAAAGTTTATTCAAATGAATAATATCAGAGAACTTCCAAAACCTAGAGAAAGATATCAACATTCAAGTACAAGAAGGTAATAGAACACCAAGCAGATTTAACCTAAAGAAGACTACCTCAGGGCATTTAATAATCAAACTCCCAAAGGTCAAGAATAAAGAACGGATCCTAAAAGCAGCAAGAGAAAAGAAACAAAGTACAATAGAGCTCCACTATGTCTGGCAGCAGACTTTTCAGTGGAAACTGAAAAGAGAAATAGCCCAGGAGAGAATGACATGACATATTTAAAGTGCTGAAGGAAGAAAATAAACTTTTACCCTAGAATAGTATATTTGGCAAAAATATCCTTCAAATATGAAAGAGAAATAAAGACATTCCCAGACAAATAACAGCTGGGGGAT
>NW_012104554.1:784355-785167 GCF_000951045.1 Mandrillus leucophaeus
GTCAGGTTAGAGCGGAAAGGGAAACAGGACCAAACTCAGCTAATGCCCACTCATGGAGGAAGCATTTAAATCAGCCCTAGCCAGAGGGAATTCGTAGTCCCAGTGGTCAGAACTTGAGTTCCCGCAAACCTCACCACCATGGGCTACAGTGCTGTGTTTCTAAATAAACTTAAAAGGCAGTCTAGGCCATAAGGACTGGAAGACTGAGCGAATACTAATGCTGAACAAGGCCTAAAGAGAGTGGACTGGAGGTAGGGCATGTGACCTACTGAGATACCAGCTGGGACATCCAAGGGAGTGCTGACATTACCCCTACCCTACCCCAGGCTACACAGCTCATGGCTTCAAAAGATACCCCTTCGTTCTGATTCAGGAGAGAAGAGGGAAGAGTGGAGAGTACTGCATCTTGCATCTTGGATACCAGCTCAGCCACAGCAGCAGAGGGCACTAATCAGGGTCCTGAGGCCTTCATTCCAGATCCTAGCTCCCAGATGACATTTCTAGACATACCCTGGGCCAGGAGGGAACCCATTCCCCAGTAACACTGTGGTTCTTGCAGACTCGTAGAGGTATCACCTTGATGGTCTTGGACAAAATCTGGGAGATTTATCTGGATAACCAGGCAGAGACTTTTGTTCTCTTCCCATACTTACTCCTGTACTTTCCTTACTTGAAGGAAAGGACACAGTCCTGGCAGCATTCATCACCTACTAACTGAAGAGCCCTTGGGCCCTGAATAACCAGCAGCAACACCCAGGTAAAATGTTGGGGGCCTTGAGTAAGTCTCTGAGACTGGCTGGCTTCAGGTGAGA
>NW_012104554.1:790567-795843 GCF_000951045.1 Mandrillus leucophaeus
TATGTCTGGCAGCAGACTTTTCAGTGGAAACTGAAAAGAGAAATAGCCCAGGAGAGAATGACATGACATATTTAAAGTGCTGAAGGAAGAAAATAAACTTTTACCCTAGAATAGTATATTTGGCAAAAATATCCTTCAAATATGAAAGAGAAATAAAGACATTCCCAAACAAATAACAGCTGGGGGATTTCATCAACACCAGACCCGTTCTATAAGAAATGCTAAAGGGAATACTTCAATCAGAAAGAAAAGAACATTACTAAGTAATCACCTGAAAGTACAAAACTCACCAGTATTGGTGAGTACACAGAAAAACACAGACTATTTTAACACTGTAATTGTGATATGTAAACTACTCTTATCCTGAATAGAAAGACTAAATGATGAACCAATAAAAAAAATAATGACAACAGCATTTCAAGACGTCAGTAAAATAAGATATAAATAGAAATAACAAAAAGTTAAAAAGCAAGGGGACAAAGTTAAGGTGTAGAGCTTTTATTAGTGTTCTCTTTGATTGTTTGTTTGTTTGTTTATGCAAACAGTGTTGTTAACAGGTTAAAATAACGGGACATAAGAGTATCTGCAAGCTTTGTGGTAACCTCAAACCAAAAAAACATATAATGGAGACACAAAAATAAAAAGCAAGAAACCAAATCTTACCACCAGAGAAAATCACCTTCACTAAAGGAAGACAGGAAGGATAGAAAGATGGAAGAGAAGACCACAAAACAACCAGAAAACAAATAACAAAGTGGGAGAAGTAAGTCTTTATTTATCAATAATAACATTGAATGTAAATGGACTAAAATCTCCAATAAAAAGACATAGACTGGATGAGTGGGTGAAAAAAACAAGACCCATTAATCTGGTGCCTACAAGAAATACACTTCACCTATAAAGACACACATAGACTGAAAATAAAGGGATGGAAAAAAAAAACAAAACAAAAATCAGCAGGAGTTGCTATAGTGCCATCAGACAAAATAGCTTTCAAGCCCAAAATTATAAGAAGAAATAAAGAAGGTCACTATATAATGTTAAAGGGGTCAATTCAGCAAGACGATATAACAATTTTAAATACATATGACTCAAACACTGAAGCATCCAGATATATAAAACAAATATTAGAACTGAAGAGAGAGATAGGTAATAATACAGTAACAGCTAGAGACTTCAACACTCCACTTTCAGCATTGGACAGATATTCCAGACAGAAAATCAACAAAGAAATACCAGACTTAATCTGCATTATAGATCAAATAGATCTAGTAAATATTTACAGAACATTTCATCCAATGGCTACAGAATACACATTTTTTTTCCCTTAGCACATGGATCATTCTCAAGGACAGGCCATATGTTAGGTCACAAAACAAGTCTTACAACATTCAAAAAAAAATTGAAATGACGACAAGCGTCTTCTCTCATCACAATGGAATAAAACTAGAAATCAATAACAAGAGGAATTTTGGAAACTTTACAAATACATGGAAATTAAACAATATACTCCTGAATTACCAGTGGGTCAATGAAGAAATTAAAAAGGAAATTTAAAAAATGTATCGAAACAAATGATACCAAAACCTATGGGATGCAGCAAAATCAGTACTAAGAGGGAAACTTATAGCTATAAGTGCTTAAATTAAAAAAAAAAAAGGGGGGAAAACTTCAAATGAGCAATCTAACAATGCATCTTAAAGAACTAGAAAAGCAAGAGGAAACCAAACCCAAAATTGGTAGAAGAACAAAATTGGTAGAAGAAAAGATAATAAAGATCAGAACAGAAATAAATGAAACTAAAATAAAAACATACAAAATATCAATGAAACAAAAAGTTGGTGTTTAGAAAAGTTAAACAAAATTGACAAAACTTTAGCCAGACTAAGAAAAAAAGAGAAAAGATGCAAATAAATAAAATCAGAATTGAAAAAGGAGACATTACAACTGATATAACAGAAATTCAAAGGATCATTAGTGGCTACTATGAGCACCAAATGCCAATAAATTGGAAAATTTAGAAGAAATGGACAAATTCCTAGAAAAATACAACCTACCAAAATTAAATCAGGAACAAACCCAAAACCTTAACAGACCAATAACAAGTAATGAGATAAAAGCCTTATATAATAACAAGTCTCCCAGTAAAGAAAAGCCCAGGACCTAATGGCTTCACTGCTGAATTCTACCAAACATTTAAAGAGGAAGTAATACCAATCCTACTCAAACTATTCTGAAAAATAGAGGAGGAGGGACTACTTCCAAACTCATTCTACAAGGCCAGTATTACCTTGATACCAAAACCAGACAAAGACACATATATATACACACACACACACATATAAAATGAAAAACAAAAAAACTACAGGTCAATATCTCTGGTGGATATTTATGTAAAAATCCTCAACAAAATACTAACAAATCGAATTTAACAATACATTAGAAAGATCATTCATCACAATCAAATGGGATTTATCCCTGGGATGCAAGGATGGTTCAACATATGCAAATTAATCAATGTGATACATCATATCCACAGAATGAAGGGTAAAAACTATATGATCATTTCAATTGATGCTGAAAAAGCATGTAATAAAATTGAACATCTCTTCATGATTAAAAACCCTCAAAAAACTGGGGAAAGAAGAAACATACTTCAACATAATGAAAGCTAGATATGAAAGACCCACAGATAGTATAATACTGAATGTGGAAAAACTTAAAGCCTTGCCTGTATGCTCTAGAACAGGACAAGGATGTACCCACTTTCACCACTGTTATTAAACATAGTACTGGAAGTCCTAGCTAGAGCAATAAGACAAGAGGAAGATATAAAGGTCATCCAAACTGGAAAGTCAAATTATCCTTGTTTGCAGATAACATAATCTTATATTTGGAAAAACCTAAAGACTCCACAAAGAAACTATTAGAACTGATAAACAAATTCAGTAAAGTTACAGGATACAAAATCAACATACAAAAATCAGTAGCATTTCTATATGCCAATAGTGAGCAATCTGAAGAAGAAATGAAAAAAGTAATCCCATTTACAGTATCCACACATAAAATTAAACATCCAGAAATTAACTTAACCAAAGAAGCAAAAGATGTTTATAATGAAAACTATAAAACACTTATGAAAGAAATTGAAGAGGACACCAAAAACAAAGAGAAAAATATTCTATGTTCATAGATTGGAAAAATCAATATTGTTAAAATATTCATACTACCCAAAGCAATCTATAGATTCAACGCAAACTCTATCAAAATACCAATGATATTCTTCACAGAAATAGAAAAAACAATCCAAAAATTTATATAGAACTACAAAAAGAGCCAGAATAGTCAAAGATATCTTAAGAAAAAAGAACAAAACTGGAGGAATCACATTATCTGCTTTCAAATTATACTACAGAGCTATAGTAACCAAAACAGTATGGTACCAGCATAAAAACAGACACATAGACCAATGGAACAGAATAGAGAACCCAGAAACAAATCCACACACCTAGCATGAAAACATTTTTTGACAAAGGTGCCAAGAATATACACTGGGGAAAAGATAGTCTCTTCAACAAATGGTGTTAGGAAAACTGGATATCCAAACGCACATGAGTGAAACTAGACCCCTATCTCTAGCCATATACAGAAATCAAATAAAAATGGATTAAAGACTTAAATCAAAGACCTTGAACTATGTCTTCTACTACAAGAAAACATTGGGGAAAATCTCTAGAACATTGGCCTGGGCAAAAATTTATTGAGCAATACCCCACAAGCAAAGGCAACCACAGTAAACATGCACAAATGATACCACATCAAGTTAAAGAGCTTCTGCACAGCAAATGAGACAATTAACAACGTGAAGAGACAACCCAGAGAATGAGAGAAAATATTTGCAAACTACCTATCTGACAAGGGATTAATAACTACAATATATAAGGATTTCAATTCTACAGGAAAAATCTAATAATCCATTCAAAAAATGGGCAAAAGACTTGAATAGACATTTCTCAACAGAAAACATACAAATGGCAAACAGGCATATGAAAAGGTGCTCAACATGATTGATCATCAGAGAAATACAAATTTAAACTACAATGAGATATCATCTCATCCCAGTTAAAATGGCTTATATCCAAAAGACAGGCAATAACAAATGTTGGACAGTATGTGAAGAAAAGGCAACACTCATACACTGTTGGTGGGCATGTGAATTAGTACAACCACTATGGAGAATAGTTTGGAGGTTCCTCAAAAGCTAAAAATTGAGCTACCGTATGATCCAGCAATCCCACTGCTAGGGATATACCCAAAAGAAAGAAAATCCATATATCGAAGAGATATCTGCATTCCTATGTTTGTTGCAGCACTGTTTACAATAGCTAACATTTGTAAGCAACTTAAGTGTCCATCAACAGATGAATGGATAAAGAAAATGTGGTACATATACACAATAGAGTACTATTCAGCAATAAAAAATAATGCAAATCCAATCATTTGCAACATGGATGAAGCCAGCAATCATTATGAAGTGAAATAAGTCAGACACAGAAAGACCAACATTGCATGTTCTCATTTATTTGTGGGTTCTAAAAATCAAAACAATTAAACTCCTGGACATAGAGAACAGAAGGATGGTAACCAGAGGCTGGGAAGGTCATGGGGAGCTGCGGGAGAGGTGAAGGATAGTTAATGGACACAAAAAAACAGAAAGAATGAATAAGACCTACTATTTGATATCAAAACAGGGTGACTATAGTCAATAATAACTTAATTGTATATTTTAAAATAACTTAGAAAGTGTAATCAGATTGTTTGTAACTCAAAAGATAAAGTCTTGAAGGGATGAATACCCCATTACCTACATATATACCTATCCTACTAACTACTGTACCCACAAAATTTTTTTTAAATGTTTCCATTTAATGTGAGGCAGGATAAAGAAAGATTCACATTATTTTAAACAATTATAGGACAGCATGGATAAGATGACAGGGAGTCATTAGTAGACAAACACCCACTGTATCACTTGACTAGCCTAAGTAAATAAATAAATATTAAGACATTAGGTTAAAATTTAAAACCCAATAATTCTGGAACCACTATGTGCCGAGCAAGAATACTGAAAGAGAGGTATACAGAAACATCCCATTAAAAATTCTGAATTTCTGACTTGTTTGCTTTTACATTCTTAGTGTATCTCTTGTATACGGCATGTAGTTGAGTCTTGTCTTTTCATTTGTTTGAAAACATCTGTGCTCCCATTTTGCCTA
>NW_012104554.1:795893-822814 GCF_000951045.1 Mandrillus leucophaeus
ATTGATCATCAGAGAAATACAAATTTAAACTACAATGAGATATCATCTCATCCCAGTTAAAATGGCTTATATCCAAAAGACAGGCAATAACAAATGTTGGACAGTATGTGAAGAAAAGGCAACACTCATACACTGTTGGTGGGCATGTGAATTAGTACAACCACTATGGAGAATAGTTTGGAGGTTCCTCAAAAGCTAAAAATTGAGCTACCGTATGATCCAGCAATCCCACTGCTAGGGATATACCCAAAAGAAAGAAAATCCATATATCGAAGAGATATCTGCATTCCTATGTTTGTTGCAGCACTGTTTACAATAGCTAACATTTGTAAGCAACTTAAGTGTCCATCAACAGATGAATGGATAAAGAAAATGTGGTACATATACACAATAGAGTACTATTCAGCAATAAAAAATAATGCAAATCCAATCATTTGCAACATGGATGAAGCCAGCAATCATTATGAAGTGAAATAAGTCAGACACAGAAAGACCAACATTGCATGTTCTCATTTATTTGTGGGTTCTAAAAATCAAAACAATTAAACTCCTGGACATAGAGAACAGAAGGATGGTAACCAGAGGCTGGGAAGGTCATGGGGAGCTGCGGGAGAGGTGAAGGATAGTTAATGGACACAAAAAAACAGAAAGAATGAATAAGACCTACTATTTGATATCAAAACAGGGTGACTATAGTCAATAATAACTTAATTGTATATTTTAAAATAACTTAGAAAGTGTAATCAGATTGTTTGTAACTCAAAAGATAAAGTCTTGAAGGGATGAATACCCCATTACCTACATATATACCTATCCTACTAACTACTGTACCCACAAAATTTTTTTTAAATGTTTCCATTTAATGTGAGGCAGGATAAATAAAGATTCACATTATTTTAAACAATTATAGGACAGCATGGATAAGATGACAGGGAGTCATTAGTAGAGAAACACCCACTGTATCACTTGACTAGCCTAAGTAAATAAATAAATATTAAGACATTAGGTTAAAATTTAAAACCCAATAATTCTGGAACCACTATGTGCCGAGCAAGAATACTGAAAGAGAGGTATACAGAAACATCCCATTAAAAATTCTGAATTTCTGACTTGTTTGCTTTTACATTCTTAGTGTATCTCTTGTATACGGCATGTAGTTGAGTCTTGTCTTTTCATTTGTTTGAAAACATCTGTGCTCCCATTTTGCCTATGTCAGAGCTACCAGACTCCTTTTAATTGTTGTCCACTATCATCTCCATTTCACAATAGCTTTAGACATGGTGTTCTCCATTTTCTCTTCCACATAATCAGTCCCCTCAGGCAGATATGTGGGGTTGATCCTATGGCCTGCCTTTCTCTCTGGGAAGAAACCCGGTGCCACTCAAAAGGAGTTTGGGGTTGGGACCTGCTTTTCTCGGGGTTACATTCCCACTCTATAATGGGCTTTGAGGAGGAGTGGCAGTCCCTGGTCTTCTTGGCTTGCCCATCTCAGCGTGAAACCTCCACCCTATGAGCTGGCTGGAGTGTACGTGTTTGGAGCCCCAGTACTCTTGGGTGCCGCACTTGGGGCAGAGCTTCCACACTACTGGTGGCGGTGCATGATGGGGGAAGCAAGACCTGTTCCTCTTGGCCATGTCTACTAGGAATAGAGCTCCTGCAACACAGGGCTGGGATGGACAAAAAAAATGTCAGTAGCCTGCCCTTCTGAGGGTAAAACGGTAGCCCCAGCCTGGGAACTTAAGGGAGAGGAAGGTCCCCTCTTCATTTTCTTAGTTGCACATTCTCAGGGTAGAGCTTCCATAACACAGACTTGAGGAGAGGTGAGGAAATGGAATGAGCAGATCATGGTTCAAGTGCCACAGACTGTCAGTGTTCTTATCAATATTTAGTAGATTTTCTTGAATAAATACTTCTCCATGTGTTGTATGTTGTATGTCTTTAGGACAATTTCCAGAGACTTGGAATGATTTTTTAAAAAATAGTTTTCACCAGTTAAATTGCTATTTTACTTGGGAGAGGGCCTGGGAAATCCTGCTCCCATCTCTAAATCATTCATTATTTCTGATGAATCATTTTCAGTGACTCTTGTCTTTATTTCCATGTATAAAATGTGTCTTTTATTGGGCTGTTTTAAAGATTTTTTTCTTTATCCTTGGTTTTCAGCGATTTGTCAATTATGTGCCTAGATATGAATTTCTATTTTTTTTTCTGTTTGAGGTATACTGGGCTTCTTAGATTCATACATTGATATTATTATTCAAATTTGGAAAATTTTCAGCCAAGTCTCCTTAAATATTTTTTGCCTCATTAATTCTCTTTTCTCCTGAATAACACATATGTTAGATTGCTTATTATTTCCCTATTGGTAAGGAAGGCTCTGTTAATTTCTTTTCAAATATTCTTCTCCTTCAGTTGGTGATTTTTGTTGGCTTTTCTTCAAGTTCTCTGATCTTTCCTTCTATTGTTTTCAAACTGATGTTGATCCCATCCATAATTTTTTCAGGTATTGTATTTTTTATTTCAGATACTGTATTTTTCAGTTCTGAGATTGCATTTTTTTAGTTCTGATTTCCACTTGGTTCTTTTTCAGCATTTTCATCTCTTTCCTGAAACCCTCATGTCTCCACACATTACACCTATTGTTTCCTGTAAATTCTGTAATATATTTACAATAGTAATTTTAAAGTCCTTATATGTTAATTACAATACCTACTTTGTTTGTGGGTATCTTTTTTTTCTGGAGTTTCTCTCTCTCTTTGTATTATTGTCATATATTTCTGCTTCTTTACATGTCTGGTAATTTTTATTGTATGCTGGACAATGTAGAAACTCTAAATTCTGTCATTTTCATCAGATTAGTATTTGATTTTGTTCTAGTAGGCAAGTAAATTTCTTGTGGATAACCTTAATCCAGTGTAGGCTTATTTCCAGGCTTTATTAAGCTAGTTATATTGAATTTTTGCTCTTACTCCTAGGATATAACTCTGAGTTTTGGGATATGATCCTCATATCTAGGGAATGATACTTTTGGCATACTGATAGAATTTAAGAGATGTTTATCAAGCCCCACTAATTTGGTGAGACTTTAACTTCAAACTGTATCTCTCCAGTACTAGGCAGCTGCTGAAATCTCTGCTTAGCCTTCCAGCTGATGTTTTCTGCTATGCTCTTTGGAGTCTTGCCCTGCACATTTGTGGTTAAAGAGTCAGCCAAGGTTTTGAGAAGATTTTGTACATAATTCTGGGACCTCCCTGTTCTATTACTCCTAACCTCCTGGGATCCCCCAACAACCCACTTCAATTTCCAGTTGCTCTGGCAGCCCTGTACTCAAGCCTCTAATTCTTTAGTTGAATAAGTACTTGTTCTGCAGGTGGTGGATGTCTGCAGGAAAAAAACCAGTTAAATATGTATTATATCTCCTCCAGTTTGTGCCTATTTTTGGTCCTTCTTGTGCTTGTGTGTGTGTGTGTGTGTGTGTGTGAGACAGAGAGAGAGGGAGAGAGGGAGAGAGAGAGAGACAGAGAGAATGAGTTCATAAGCAGTGGAAGGTTTAGTCTGATACTAACTACTCTGCCATTACTCAAAGATGGAAGCCTTTATATTTTTTAAACACTAATGAAATTATACCATATATTCTATTTTATAACATTTTGGTAAAAAGTTGAACAACATATTTTAGATATCATTGTATACATATATTTTAATTGACTTTATGTCTTTTGCCTGATATATGGTGTTCCATATGTCAATAAAAGGCTGTAAAACAAGGATAAATTATAAATGGAGTTATAGGTTATGAATTAGGTCTCTTTCAATGTTCTTTGAGAGATATTAAATTAGTTTCTTTTGAATGAATCTCCTTATAAGAGCGGACCACCAAAGACTAGTTATATTTGGGTCTGTAGCACCATGAATTGAAATAATCCTCTATAATGAACATTTTGGTTGTGTTCAGTTTTCGCTATTACAAGCAATGATGCAATGAACATCCTTGTACATCACTTTTCAGTCTTTCCTGAAGGATTATTTGTAGGAGTTGAAATGTTGAGTCAAACTAAATCCATGTTTATAATTTTAATAAAGAGTTACCAATTACTATTTAATAATTCCATACTCTCCAACAGTAAATGAAATTGCCTATTTCTTCACAATTTTAACAATATTGGATGTTTTCAACCTTTAAATCTTTCCCATAAACACAAACATGCTCATAGCATTTTTAAAAAAAGAAATTGTCAAGTCCTCTTTTGCTGTTCTTAATCCTGATTCTGAGCTATTTTAAATTTCTCTTTCTAATTTCCTAACATTGTGACTCAGTCTTAGAATAGGAAAATCAATTTTGGCTCTGGGCTCCCCACTCAAACACAATTTGGATTCTATGTCCAGGCATGCTGCTTCTGATGAAGCATCATTCCCAGTTTAACCTGGTCTAGGGTTTTATTTCCTAGTGTTCTTCTACCATGGGTATTCACAGTTTACCTCATTCCTTTCACATTCCCTCGTTTACTTTTGAAATTTACTGCATTCCCTAAAATAGACAGTTTTATCTTTGTAAATTAGGCCACTACAATTTCAGTTGAACCATATCCCTGTAATAATTGGTTGAAAAGTATTTTGTCAGTAAGAAATGTTCTAATATGCCTCAAGAATTACTGCTGTAGCTTCCTTAGCTTCCTTACTTAAAAAAAAAGTAATCATTAAGAGAGCAAATTACATATTGGAACATTTTGTCAGTAAAATATATATGTTGATCTTGGACTTCCAAGTTTAAAATATATATATATTTTAAAGTAATTTAAGAAAATTTCAAACTGAAAGTCATTGTGAGATAAAAGTTCCTATCAAGTTTCCAGCAAAATGAATAAAATATATTAATCAAAACATATAATTGTGAAATTTAAGAATGTTGGAATCAAATACATATATATATGTCAAATACAGCTTAAAGATAGCAGATATTAAACACACGTCTTCCTGTACTTTTTATGGATCCCCACTAACTAACATATAGGAAGGAAACCCAAGAAGGAAAGGATAATTGGAGGGAAAATGAAAGCCATCAAATGTTGTGAGTTAGAAAACAGAAAGAGGAAAGAAAACTGACCTAGCGGATCTAGGACAGCTACCTATGTCCTAAGTGAGCAAGCTAAGTAGTAGCCCATTTTCTAAAATAGAACCACAAAGTTGCAAGAATTAGAAGTAGCAGGGGTTTATGATTTGGGAGTAAAGGGGAATACAAAAGTCTAGGAGTCAGATAGACACAAATCCAAATCCTCCCCGCTCCCCTGCCCAAATCCTAATGCTTACTTTGTGTGATCAGATAATTAACCCCTCTTTCTCTCAGCAGAAATTTGTGGTTTATACTCCAGAAACAGCAAAAACAGAAGGTCTCTGAAGTGTGGGATACATGGCACAGTTGAGGGCAGCAATCATTTTGAAAGAAGGAGGACTAAATACTAAATGTTGAAGCCCTCTGCTACAGCTCATGGCCCTTTTCCATCACTAGGTTCCCAGAAAACTGTGCAGGATCTTAGAAGATTCTTCTCTGAAAACATCTGACAAGTCAAAAGAAAAGATTTAAAGACGCTGATATTAGGATTATCCAACAAACAGCTCAGCCTGATAATCCTACAAGTGAGCTAATGGTCGTGAAACCCCACCCACAATACAGAGTCTCATTCAGCTTTTTAGGGCTCCAATTTTAAATATAAATGAACAGCCAACCATCACCTTTTAAAGAAAGCCTCTAACATGAAAGGCCGAGACTAAAAACAAAGAGATTAAAGTAATTTGGAGAAAACATAAATTAGATAAGAAGACAAAAACTATCAGAGAGCTAAGAGAATATATTGTAAATATGAAGCAGGATGCTGTTTTGAAATGGTGCATTCATACAACAGAAGAGTCTTAGCAATTAAAAATATTATGTTATAAATTAAAAATCCAGTAAGAAGGTTGGAAGGAAAATTTGATTAAACCTTCCAAAGGACAATAAAATGACAAAAAATAAGAGAGAAAGGGCAAGGAAATTTAAGGATCAAGCCAGGAAGTCCAATATCCAAACACTATGAGTCATAGAAAGAGATAAAAAGAAAACAGTAAATGGAATCATCAAAAAGTAATTTAAGAAAATTTCAAACTGAAAGTCATTGTGAGATAAAAGTTCCTATCAAGTGTCCAGCAAAATGAATAAAATATATCAGTCAAAACATATCATTGTGAAATTTCAGAATATTGAAATCAAAGAAAAAATTCTAAAGCTTCTAGAGAGTGAAAAATTGGTTAGATTCTAATGAAAAATCAGAATGACCATTAATCTTCTCAATGATAATGCTAGAAGCTAGAAGTAATTCTGCAGAAAAATGAATTTTATAGAATTTTATACCCAGCCAAGCTATCAAATAAAATAACGTCTTTTTCAGACATATAAGCTCTCAAACAGCACTCTATGCACCTTTCTCAAGATGCAATTAGAGGAGCTCCTCCACCAAAATAAAAGAGGAAAACAAGAAAGATATTGGAATGCAGGACAAAGGGGATCCCACATAAGAAACAAGTGCAATAAATCCCAGCATGATATTGAGAGAAAATCTTCAGGATAACAGCTATGTAGCAAGTCCACAGGCCAACTTATCTATACTGGAAAAAGCCAGAATACTGATAAGGATCTAAGACGATGAAATCGATAGAATGCTTGCATATGAACATTTTTGAGAGTTTGGGGATGAATTAATGATCAATGCATAGAAACTAAACAAACAAGAAGAGGAATTCAAGTTAAATCCAAAAGCTGGATAAGGAAAAGTCATCACAGTTCAACATTTATATTGTCATATTAATACTGATCCCACCAAAATTATGGTATAAATACTGGGATAATGAAGGATAAGAAGTGTGTGCCAGGGGAGGCTGGGTGCATTTTCTGACCATCTTGTCATAACTGGGCAGATCCCCAAACCATTTTTTCTTTGTTGGAGGGAAAGATGGTATTAAAGCCTGAACTTGAAGCAATATTTTTGAGATTTACTCACTTTGCCCCGAGTATCTACCATATATACATGTTATTATACTTCTGTTAGTTTTTCTCTGATTAATCTATCTTTTGTTATGGGGTCAATCTCAACTAACAACTACAAAAAGGTAGAGAGAAAATTATTTCTCTAAATCATTTTTCCTTCTCTACATTGTTAACAGAGAATAGAAGGAAACAAGTTCTTACGAGTGCAAACTGTGCCTGGAAATTCCAACAGTGAAGACACATACAGGCAGGTTTGTGTCTGAAACATTCACCAGGAATCTCAAATATTGGGACAATCACTACTCAAGGAAGTCCTGTATTACAGGGGAGGCCATCCTACTTGAAGATCTGTTTATTTCACAGACAATGAAGCAGGGGAGGGAATTCTTTGGATTTTTACTTGGGAGCCCAAAATTCAGACTGACCAACAGTGACCTCAGATAATCTTTGCTGGACTTAACAAATTCAGAGGACATACCATGTCCCAGTCCTGTGGATGACCTAATAAGATTAGCTGTTTGGAAGGCAGGATACATACCTGTCATTGCTAAAGGGCAGGAGGATTATTGCTCAGAGGGTAGAGTAAGCTAATGACATTTCACTGTAGAAATGCTCCATGGGAACAGAATGAAGAGTTTAGGGTGGGAACAGAGAGCAATGAGGATTCTTTAGAGAAGTCCAGAAGGAGCTCATATTTTTTTTGGTCAAATAAAGTCAGAATACTCTCTAGATCACTCAGATACTAAGACAACTTCATAGTGCTGCCCCCATAATTGTGTGAGAAAGAAAGAAAATTTAAACCATTTATCCAAAATCAGTGTTGCCAGCAGTGGGGTGTGGGATCCACCTGTCTTCCTTCTCCCAGAGAATCAGCTCTTCCTACATTTTCTCATGCAAAAAAAGGCTATGGATGAAAGGTCATGAATGGAGTGCTTTTCCATCAGCCTTGAGACAAATACCCTATTAAAAAACCCATGCCGTGCCCTGCCCACAGACTGTCTCAGATGGGATCATGTTGGCTGTTTACTAAATACCACAGGGCAGTAACTGCAACCTCACTTTGCTCTGCTGTTTTGTAGGACTTGATGGCTGGTGGCAGGCAGGACCTATTAAAGATTGTCTATTTTATTAATGTCACTCATTTGTTCTCTATAATGATAATGGGAGATAGATACACTAAAAATCCAGCTGGTGGGCTGGGCACATGCTGATATGCAGCTGACATCACCTTTCTGAGGCCCTGGACAATACTTCAGGGGTTCATTTAAATAACAACTCATAGAGTCCTAAGTTTTGGCACTGCTATGTATTTTAGCCAAATGACCTTGGCTGAGTGAGTTAGCTTCCTTGAGCATCAGTTTCTGGCCTGTAAAGTAAAGGAAAAAAAGCTAAAACTCTGAATCTCAAAACGGCTCCTGGCTCCTAAGATTGTCAGAGGATTAAATGACACAATGTACTTGAAATCCCCTTCCATGTGCCAGGGGTATAATAAATGCTTCATCATTGCTGCTTCCTTTCTTTTGTCTCCCCTTCCCTGCCTCTCTGTGCTCACTGCACATGAGTGTGTTGTTCCTGCAGAATGAGTTCATTGAGACAGAACAGAATTTAGTTAATTGGACATGTTCTAGCATTGCCCTAAATAAATACAGTCAGCCCTCTACATCCGTGGGTTCCACATCCCCAGATTCAACCGACTGTGAATCAAAAATATTCTGAAAAAAAAAACAAAAACCACAATACAACAATAACAATAATACAAAGAAAAAACAAGACAGTATAACAACTGTTTACATAGCATACGTTGTATTAGGTATTGTAAGTAACCTACAGATGATTTAAAGTATACAGGAGGATAGCCTGGCATGGTAACTCACATAATTCCAGCACTTTGAGAGGCCCAGATGGGAGGACTGCTTGAGTTCAAGACCAGCCTGGGCAACACAGTCATGTCTATAAAAAATGTTTAAAAATCAGCCAGGCATGGTGGCATGCGCCTGTAGTCCTAGCTACTAGGGAGGCCAAGGCAGAAGGATCCCCTGAGCCGAGGAGGTTGAGACTACAGTGACCTGGGAACACTCCACTATACTCTAGCTTGGGCATCAGAGTGAGATCCTGTCTCAAAATAAATAAATAAAGTATACAAGAGGATGTGGTAGGTTATATGGCAATACCACATCATTTTATACAAGGGAATTGAGCATCCATGGGTTTTGCTTTCTGCAGAGGCCTTGGAATGAGTCTACTGTGGATACCAAGGGAGGACTGCACCAGTAGCAGTTCCTGTGTAGCCTGTAACTAGGTGGGGGGTGGGGAAGCAGGGAAGGTGATACATGGGGCATCACCCTAGGCTATCTGTTATGAAAAGCTTTTCTGTGCTAACCATAGAAGACCTCTTCACTGGAACTTGGGATGTTTTGCTTTAGCATCTACTGCTACTCCCGGGAACAGCTGAGTACCAAGGATGTGAGCGTTGGAACACTATAGTCCAGGATTTGTTGATTCACTCTTTCAGCAAACATTGCAAACCTGAGTACAAGCCAGGCACCACTCATTCATTTCTTTATTCATCATCAAATATTTCTATAACATTTATTCTGTGCCTGACACTGTTCTAAGTACTCAACAAATATACTCTCAATGCCTCCTTATAATGGTGTTATGAAGTTGGTTCTATGATTATGTGTGTTTCAGAGGTAGGGACAGAGAAGCACAGAGAAGTTATGTAACTTGCGTAAGCAACGTGTAAGATTTTTTGACTCAGTGACAGTAGTGTTTACAGTTCTCCATCTCTTGCCCTGTACTGAGGGGTACGCATACGTTTTTGTGTTTATGCTTTCCTTCATTCACTGAGACCTTCGTTAATCATGACTTCATGTGCCAGACACTGCATTGGGAAAGAAGGGGACACAAGACACAGGTGGGCCCTCAGAGAGCTACATTTCAAGGAGGCAAAAGCCAAGTGACCCTCACTTTTATCCTTGACTTTGGAAGCAACAAAGAGAATTGACTCAGGTCAAGAATGCTGTCATTGTCATTGGGATAGACTACTTTAAATAAAATAAATGATGTTATGGGGCAGTAAACATGTGGCCTTTGCCCTTATATGGCTCATGCTAAGGAGTCTATGTGGTGTACATGTGCAGACCTTCCTGGTTCAGAAGAGAAAATCTGTGTGAGGCTAATGTTCCCATCAAAATCCAACAGGAGGCTGGGCACAGTGGCTCATGCCTGCAATCCCAGCACTTCAGGAGGCCGAGGATGGAGGATCGCTTAAGGCCAGGAGTTCAAGATCACCCTAAGCAGCATACTGAAATCTCATCTCTACAAAAAATATAAAAATTAGCCAGGCACAGTGACACACATCTGTAATCCTTGCCACTTGGGAGGTGAGGTGGGAGGATAGCTTGAGCCTGGGACTTCGAGGCTGTAGTAAGCTATGACTGTGCCTGCCTGGGGAACAGAGCAAGACCTTGTCTCTATATAAAAATAAATAAATACATAAATAAAATCTAACTGGGTATGTGGCCATAGCTCCAGTGTTTCCCGACTTCACATGTGTATCATTAATTAAGAATAGTTTGTATTAGGTGTTAGGTATTTATTTTTATGTGTACTGTAAAATATATAAATAACATCGACCCATCATTTCAAATATACTGCTATTTGGAATAAAAACAAAAAAATGTAAGTGAATTAATTCAAAGAAAAATATTAAACTAATAATGGCACAGGTGGTACTGTAGATATTGAAAATTAGCAAAGTGGTACTCATATGAAGCATACGGCAAAGCTTATTGGGGGTGTTACTGGTATTTCGGGTGGGGCAACTCTTCATTCTGTAGTATTATCCTAAGCCCCTGCCTATCACATGGCAGTAATGCTACCCCGAACCCTGGCTAATGCATGGTGACAGCTTCACATGCACACACACACACAAATGCCTCCACACATTTTCAAAGGCCACAGAGTACAGGCCTGGGGGGGTTTGGTATCCCCTCTGACTGGGAACTATTGCTAAACGGAAGCTAAAGACTTGTCAGATGCCTCACTGGGAAAACAAACAAGCTATGTTCGGGTATTTTTGAAGTAGAATGAAGGGAAGATAAAACTCAAGTTCAATTACCAAGTGGCTCAGTGGGGGAGGCACCACAGTGAGCAAATGAGAACTGAAATGAGAAGACAGCAAAGGGATGAGAAGTCCTGGCAAGTGTGGGGACAGACCGCAGAGGCCTGGGGCTATAGACAGAGCTTTCCTGGTTTGGAGTTGCTGTTACAGGGCAAGACCAGTTCCTTCCTGCTTGTCTTACAGGTGCCACTTGGCATCTGACAACGACCAGAGACAATACCCACTGCCTGCTGAGGAACAGGCAATACAACCACTGCTTGAACAGAAATGCAGTATGATACCAAGCCAGGGGATATTTTGCAAGGATATAAGTCATATGATGAAAAATGTAACCGATTTACTAATCATTCAAGAAGGAAAAGAAGGTTCCAGAAAACAATGGGTCTCTTTCCATATGCCCCATAATATGCCACTAACAGTGAACATGAATTGTGGGGGCAGGATAATAAATCAATGTTTTTTGCATACCACCCAAGATACTGTTCATAACCTTTTAAAAATCTTGGTTATTACTGGCTCCCTTGACCCACTAGTTTTCCCATTACACCCCAAGGTTGAGTGTTCTCTACCTCAATGTGTCTGTGGGACAAATCTTTCCAAAGATGTTAATAGGTGGTGTCATGGAAGAGAAGTTTTCAATGCCAAATACATTTGGGAAATACTGCATACTTCTGATGTGGAGATTCACAGTTCACACTGGCAGTTTAAAAGTGTTGAGATTTCTTCTGTTCCCTTGGTAGTCTAAAGGGTGAAATCCAAACTCTTGGCCTGGTTTTAAAAATTAGCTGACTTACCCCACCTTACTTAACAGATGTAATTTTCATGAGAGGCAGACTCACAACAACAGTTCCTCCTCCTAGGCATCTTATCCATCTTCACTCCTGGGCCCTCTCTCATCTTCCCCCTCCCCTAGCACACCTTTCCCAGGCTTTCCACTTACTCCATACTCCTGTCAAGCTCCAGCTCAAGATTCATCTCCTTAACTCCCATTCCCTACAGCGAACTTTCTCTCTACTGTGAAACTGTACCTACACAAGGTGGTGTCATGTCATTCTGATTACTTCAATGTTGCCTTGGAATTATCCTCGGGGTGTATGATAAAGGTAGTTTGTAAGCAGCTTTGCCTATTTTCAACTTCTCTTGGGAGCCTATTATTGCAGCATGGGCTGTGTACAAAAAAACAATGCTGGAAACATTTCCTGGTGGCTAGCTTTGTTCCTTTGTAAGACCACTTAGATTCTCTGTGGAGAAGGAAAGCGATTTAATGGACTCACAGTTCCACATGGCTGAGGAGGCCTCACAAAGGCACGGTGGAAGGCAAAGGAGAAACACAGGCTCTCTTACATGGTGGCAGGTATGGGGGAAACCGACCCCATGAGTCAAGGATGTCCACCTGGCCCTGCCCTTGACACCCGGGGATTATTACAATTCAAGGTGAGATTTGGGTGGGAACACAGCCAAACCATATCACCCTGTCTTTAAAAAAGAGAGAAAAGAAAATATATTCAGAACCTGACCACTGCTCACCACCTCAATGCACGAGCTATGTTTCCCTGGAAGCTGAGTCTGAGATGGAGCTGAGTGGGCAAGGAGTTTATTAGGGGGTACTCTTGGGATCAATGCCTGTAAGAAAGGGAGAAGTTGGGCTGTGAGGTAGTCACAAGGAAGGTCTGAGCAGACTCCTTGAGGAGCTCTGAACTGGGATGGCCCTTAGGAGTTGTCCTGAGTCGAGGTACAGGGCCAGGCCTTTGTAGCCCTCACTAACAAGCCTCCAGGCAGGGGACGTGTCACTGGGCAAGGCAGCTGTCTTTAGCAGAGGCGATTCTTGAAGAGGGCTGACAGCCAAAAGCCATTAGCTGGAGCTTCCCGGCTGCTGAAGGAATAAATGTTTAATTCCCAAAGGAGACTTAAGCAGCCTCCACCACCCTTCACCATGGACATCTTGATCGGAGCTCCATCTTCTCAAGAGCAGTGCAACAGCTCCTCACTGGTCTGCCTGCTTCAATCCTCTTATGACATAAGCTAGGGTAATCCTCTGAAAATATGTTAGGTGATGTTCCATCTCTGCTCAAAGTCATCATGTCAGTAGCTTCCTGCTTCAACCTGAGTAACATCCAAAGTCATCACAGTTATCTGTACCACCCTACAGCCTCTGCTGCCTCAGCTGTCGGTCCTCAGCCACTACCCTTCCCCTCTTCATAACGGCACCCTAGAGACTCTGAACTCCTTGCTGTTCTTTGAAAATCTTGGCAAGTTCATTTAAAAGATAAATTTACGCATGTTAAAATTTCATGAGTTTATTTGAGCTTTGAATGATTCAGGAATCCGGCAGCACCTGACCACAAGCAGCTCAGCGCAGCGCTCGGAGTGGGAGGAGAGCAGGGGCCTTTTATAAGGTGATCATGGAAGCAAGACAAAGAAAATATTTGATTGGTTAAAGCAGCAAGTCCCTGGTGAGAGGTCAGTTTCTCATTGGTAAAGTCCGTAGTTAGAAGTTAGCTGGCAGTTTCTGATTGGTTACGCTTGTTTCATTTTACTGTTTACGTTGAGTTGGTTTTCCATTTGCTTAGGAAGGAACCCAGGGTGCTGAAGGTGGCTCAGCTAAATGGCCTCCCGATTAATTATTTGAACAGTTCCCATCTCAGGGTTTTCACATTTTACTGTTCCCTCTGCCCGAAATGTTCTTTCAGGCGTCAGCACTGCTCCCTCGCTCGGGTTTTTACTCCTGTCACCTTCTTGTGGGGGTCTTCTCTGGCTAACCTGTTGGAAACAGTACTGCTCCTTCCCCTGGCTCTCCCTGCGCTTTGCTGCATTCTCTTTCTCCATAGCAAGGGGCTCAAGGGGAGAAATTACGGACTGTCACATTGACTGCTATATCCCCACTACCTATATTCATGTCTGGCAATGGCAGGTGCTCAAAAAGTACATTTTGAATGAATTTCTATAAGCTACAGAAAAAGGTTCCATGATTGGACCAAATTTAAAATTGGTCCATGATTCTCTAGGAAAGTAAGAGGAGCTGTGTTTCCCTTCCTGTTGTTTAGCTTTGGTCAGACAGGCCATTTGTTTTTCCTTACTCAAATTAAATAAGGAGTTAGCTTAAGCATCTCTTATAGAACAAGCAAACAGTTAAGATATCAGAATTCTGATATTATCTCATACCTAAACCTTATAAAAACTTTTTTTCTTTTTTTCTTTTTTTCAAATTTGCTTTGGCCTCTTAAAAGAATTTTGACACTGTTAAACTTTCTGTAAGGCTTTTGTTCCCTAAAAGCAGTGATGCTTAAGAAATCCCCTACTGGGCCAAATACAGTGGCTCTTGTCTGTAACACCAGTACTATGGGAGGCCAAGGCAAGAGGATGACTTGAGCCCAGGAGCTCGAGATCAGCCTGGGCAACACAGGTAGACCCCATCTCCACGACAACAACAACAAAATTAGCTTGTCGTGGTGGTGCACCTGTTGTTCTGTAGTGTCAGCTACTTGAGAGGCTGAGATAGATCACTTGTGCCCAGGAGGCTGAGGTTGCAGTGAGCCGTGATTACACCACTGCACTCCAGCTGGGGAGACAGAGCGAGACCCTGTCTCTTTAAAAAAAAAAAAAAAAAAGAGAGAGAGAGAGAGGGAAAGAAAGAAATCTCCTACCCTTTTGTGTTTCAAAAGAAACAGCCATCCCCACAAAGGACAACCCAGCCCTGGAATATTCTGTGATAAGACCCACCTTCATCCTTCCCCAAGGCTTCCATGAGGAATCATGGGCGACCAGGACCCCTTCCTTTCCTTTGAGTTATTCTTCACTAATAAATGTTCTCCCTATTGCAACGGCGTGAATAAAATCATATCCTTAATTGTCCAGTGCATTTTGTGTTTCACAGTTTGATGCCAACACTTGGATATAACTGGACCTCACCTTCCAATTCCCAGTTACTTCACACAGGTAGGGAGGCCTTAGGTCATCTCTAAGTTGTTCAGTGGGAGGGAGCAGAAAATTGGTGATTCCTTTCCTCCCCATCATAAGGATCATGGCCAACACCCTATAACAAAAGACAAGTTAACTGGAAAAAAAATAACGAGTGTATTTGATCATAGTGTTTATTTTTTTTTTGAGACGGAGTCTCGCTCTGTCACCCAGGCTGGAGTGCAGTGGCACGATCTCCGCTCACTGCAAGCTCCGCCTCCCGGGTTCACGTCATTCTCCTGCCTCAGCCTCCCGAGTAGCTGGGACTACAGGCGCCCGCCACCATGCCCGGCTACTTTTTAATATTTTTAATAGACACGGGGTTTCACCATGTCAGCCAGGATGGTCTCGATCTCCTGACCTCGTGATCCACCCGCCTCAGCCTCCCAAAGTGCTGGGATTACAGGCGTGAGCCACCGTGCCCGGCCAGTTTTTTTTAAAACAATTTCATTTTAAAAAATGAAAGCACTTACAGTGACCCTAAAAATATAAATACAGCAAAAATATAAATATAGTAACTGGGTGTGTAAAACACTCATTTGCACACACAATCAGGCATTTATGGAAGCATATGCCCCATTGTGCATGTAAAGACAGGTTTCATTTGCACTTTATTGCTTCAAACAATGAACAGCTTATTTGATCATAGTTTTACATGACAGTTGAGCCTTCAGAATGAAGACCCAGAGATACAGGAGAAGCTATCTAATTTTATGCTTAGGTTTGATGAAGCAGGGACGGTCATGTGGAAATGTGATTGGACAAAAAAGGGTATGATCTAATGGAAATAGATTGCGTGGGGAAACCTACCAAGGCCTGGCTGTTCAGCTTCTTCTTGGCCTCTCCGTGCAGCATTCCTTCCTCCCAGGTATGGGGTAGGACCCCTCTGGGATGGGGGTCTTAGTTACTTTATGGCTAAGTGTTACACAGAAGAATGGTGGAAGGTTAGAATAATATTTCTAGGTTTTATGGCTGGCTTTGGGGAAAAGGAGTTCTTGTTTCTATGACCCATCTTGGGGAAGAGGGATCACAGTTTCTGTGGTTTATCTCAGGGGAGAATGAGGGGTGAGAGACGGGGCGGGGGGGCGCAGAAGGTGGTCAGAAAGAGACTTTGCTTCTGAGGCTACTTTGGAGGCTTTCATTTTGGGGTATTGTTTTCTGAGTCCCAACAGTGGCAATGATGTTCATTTTCAACAAAAGGGAGGACTGACAATGTGGAACTTAATCTAAGCCTTATACTCTAAAAAGTAGAGATGTTAAGAAATCTTCTGCCCTTTTGGGTTGTAGGAACTGGCTAATTGCCAAGGGCCATGCAGGTTTTGCATATTCTGAAGTAAGACCCACCTCCATCCTTCCTCATGCTCCCTTAAGACTCTCTTTGTCTCCATAAAAGCCAGGCTCATTCCTTTTCTTTGAGGTATTTCTTATTAACAAATGTCCCCCTATTGCAATAGCCTGAATAAAAATCATATCCTAATTTACTGGTGTATTTTGTCTTTCATAAGGGGGGGATTTGTGTTGGGAGGGTTTATTTATAGCCTTAAAGCGTCTGTTGGAAAATCAGCAGCTGACAATAGTGAGTGACAAAAGAACTCTTGACAATAGATAACAGACAGCCAAAGGGTCTGTTCCCTCAGCAGAAAGCCAGCATGAAGCTCAGTTTCAGAGCACGGAATAATTATTACTTCCAGAGGCTGACAGAAACTTGACTCAAGCAGATGGTTGGACAAAAATATATTGTTGGAAGAAATTTCCCAGCATAAAAAGTAAATGTCACTCTATATAATTTGCCCATGAAATCAACTATCTCCAATGTGCTAGCCACAAAAGACTCAGTCCTTCCCTGTCTGGGGGCTCTGGTTATAAAGAGATGGGGTGGAGGCAGAAGTCCCTGGAAGATGGAGACTGTCATACATCACATGTCTACAAGCTCTTGCTCCCCTTCTTGCCATGTGATCTCTGAACAGGGCAGCTCCCCTCTGCCTTCTTCCATCACAAGTGGAAGTAGCCCAAGGCTTTCACCAGATGCCCAGTCTTTAGTCAGCAGATTCGTGAGCCAAATAAACCCTTTGTAAATTATCCAGTCTCAGGTATTCCTACGTAGCAACACTAAATGGACTAAGATAAACCACTACCTACTATTTATATTCAAAGAAATATTCCCTAGACAGACACCGTCATTCTTGGGCAGGGCACATACCAGGAGCGCCAAATTCATCAGCAGTCTATAACTGGGCTTACTTACAGCATTTGTAGTTATTTGTTGTCCTTGGATTAGCAACGAGCTGATGAGTCGTGAAGACCTTGATATTGGCCAAGCCCTCACAAAATTGATTCATCTTCTAGAAGCTGACAAGTAGGAGGTTATATGTCACCAAAAGAAAGACTAGTAACTACTTGATCAAATCCAACCCATTTTATATTTCCTCCAAATATTCTCCATTAAGAATGTAATTTGACATAAAAAACAGGCCTGCTTAGAGATAGAATATGAAAATGAAATGGAAATATATGAGTATTGCAAGATGTTGGGTTTGTTTTTACTTTTTAAGTGCTCAAACCTGGATTTCATAACCTATGCTTTGAATTAGCAATAGCTATCAGAATTATTGCCATATATTTTGCATAAGTTTAACAGACAAGGCTTAATTGGCTCACTGAACTGTGTCTTTGTGAGACTTTAATTTTCCTGTAAGAACAGTAAATGCCAACAAGATAGACATCCCTGTTCTTCTAAGCTTTGTTTATAGTTCTAGGAAGTAAACAGGCAGTTATTATATTAAAAAAACATTCCCTGTACGCCAGCAACATCTAATTTTAATATGCAGGAGTTTTAGAGGAAAAGGGATAGGGATGTCATAAAAAAGAACCCCAAAATATGCCTAATACCTAGAACTTGAAGTCTGATCTTGATTCCCCTGTGGATTAACAAACCACATGTTTCTCAGTGTCACTGTCATCTTGATATATAGGATATTTGCCACTTAATTTCTAAAATGCTCTGAGATCATATTTTGGAGGCATATTTATCTTGCATACCCATGGCAAGGAGAGCCATTTGTCAAACTGGATGTAAAATAAATTAAATGGGATTCTGCTGCCCATACACATTAATGCCTCCCAAAGAGACCAGCGTGCTAACTTGGGCAAGACTTACAAAAGCTCAGTTGAAGTATTACCTCTTCTGTGGCCAACTTAATTGCTCCCTCTGTGCTGGCCATGGTTGCTGGTGGTTATAGCTGTCTCCCCAATAGGCTGAGATCTTGAGGGCAGAGACTATGTCTTATTCATCTTTGTATCTCTGGTAACTTGCATAGTGTTTTGTAATCAGCAAGAATTTGCTCAAAGACTGTAAATACTCATTTAAGGGTAGCCAACTGTTAGATCTGAATCCACCCCAACACTGAATATGCTCTAAAGTGTGCCACAGTTCATAGCCACTTATCTTTAGAGTCCTGATAAAGATATTGAGGGACTATGCAGTTTCTATTTCTATACCACAAACATCTGCAGGAGGTGATTCTACTAGCCTCACACTTCTCAGAGCCCTGGAAGGGTAAAGATTAGAAAACCTGGGCCGGGTGCAGTGGCTCACGTCTGTAATCCCAGCTGGGAGGCTGAAGTGGGCGGATCATGAGGTCAAGAGATCGAGACTATCCTGGCCAATATGGTGAAACCCCATCTCTACCAAAAATGCAAAAATTAGTTGGGCATGGTGGCACACACCTATAGTCAGGCTGAGGCAGGAGAATCGCTTGAGATTGCAGTGAGCCAAAATCACGCCACAGCACTCCAGCCTGGCGACAGAGCAAGACTCTGTCTCAAAAAAGAAAAAAAAAAGAAAAAGAAAAAGAAACAGAAAAACTCTGATAGCCAAAAGAATTCAACTCAGTGGTTTAACAAAACATCTCTTCCAGGCACTGTTCTAAGTATGTTATACCTTTCATCTCATGGAATCCTCACTGTGACCATGGGTGGGTACTGTTATTGTTTGCATTTTACATGTGGGGAAACTGGCACCCAAAGGTGGAGTAACTTGCCCAAGTGATAGAGGCTTAGATAGAGCCTTATTACTTCTCATACCTCTCACTTCCCAAGAAGCCAGGCAAATGAATCATTTCTCCTCTGCATTCCCATAGACTCGATACTCAGGCACAGGCTTGATTGCATGTTGTTGTAATTAGAGCTTCACGTCTGTCTCATTGGTCAAACAGTGAGTTCCTGGAGAAGAGGAACTGTGTATTTATTAGTAACCTTTTCACCTCCCTGCTTAACAGAGTGACTGGCATGTAGTAGCCTCTGCTTGAGTGTTTGCTGAATAACTGAATGAGGGGAGGCTCTATCCAAAGCTACCACACCTGGAGAACTCCCCAGAGAAAGGGATGAAGACAGACTCATCCTACTGCCTCAGGACTCTGTGTGTGTGTGTGTGTGTGCGCGTGTGTGTACATCCAACAGCAACTTTCACAGTGGGCCACCAAAGCCTAGTGGAACTAACTGGCATTTAAACCAGATACCCTATGTTTTCTAGAGCAAAGGTAGTCAAATTTTTTTAGTTTTTTTAAGACAGAGTTTTGCTCTGTCTCCCAGACTCAAGTGCAGTGGTGCGATCTTGGCTCACTGCAACCTCCGCCTCCTGTGTTCAAGCAGTTCTCCTGCCTCAGCCTCCCAAGTAGCTGAAATTACAGGTGCTGGCCATCACGGCTGGTTAATTTTTGTATTTTTAGTAGAGACAGGGTTTCACAATATTTCCCAGGCTGGTCTTGAACTCCTGGAGCTCAAGTGATCCGCCCCCCTCGGCCTTCCAAAGTGCTGGGATTATAGGCATGGACCACCACATCCATCCCTAAAATACGTTTTTAAAGGTCTTAAAAAGTGTTAAAAAGTCAAAAGTTTTTAAAAGTGTTATTCATACTTTAAGCCCAGCAATTCCACTTCTAGGAGATTATGCTAAGCATCATCATGGCTATATGTCTATATGTTTATGATCTAGAGGCCATCAACATAAACATATGTGTGGCCGAGCAGGTGGAAGGAGCTGAGTAAAGGATATAGATACTGTGGGGTGGGCGATGGGAAGGACCGTGGCATGCTAGAAAAGGCTTGCCTGTTATTGTGATTCAAGGACAGAGTTCCAGAGTAGCCAAAGGTTGTTTTTCAATAGGGCCCAAAAATCTCAGTTTAGAAATATTGGCTGTGGTGGATTGCAAAAAATCGACCCAAATTATTCCCCTCCTCTCTCCATGCCTTTCGGGAGAGCCCTCCCACACTGACTCTGAGCTGGCACATGACTGGCTTTGGCCAGAGATGTCAGCAAAAGGGATGCAAACAGAGGCTTGAAAGGTGTTTCCACACAGGGGCTTGCCTTCTTGCTGCCCCGGGAACCCCCGCCACTACTACCATGTAAAGAAGGCAGGGTAACCTGACAGATAAAAGGGTGTGACCTAGACACATGTGACCCATTGCCCCAGGAAATAGCCTGCGACTTTCCAGACACATGAGTGAGGCCACCCTAGAGCATCCTTCCTCAGCCAACCCACCAGCTGACCACAGATGCACGAGACAGCCCAGCAGAAATCAGCTGAGCGGCCCAGATTGGAAGAGCAAGACGAGCCAGCTCACAGAATTGTGGGCTAAATTCTAAGCCAATACATTTGTTGTTTGAAGCCATTACATCTTGGGGGTGGTTTGCTATATAAAAAAGCTAATTGAGAACAAAATTAAAATATGTTTGGCGCTAAACAAAGCAGGGATCGAATTCATTGTAACGTCTGATGAATGTAAAGATTTAACCACAAATGCTCCCTTCCTTGCATCACTTTATAATAATGAAAAAGCAAAACCGACCTAAAGATCCATGCAGGGAAGTGGTTAAGACATAATGGCCTAACCGCATACTGGAAAGGTATGCACTACTGAAAATGATGGCAGAGAATAGTGGCTACACATAGACTACCAACCCTTCATAAGTGTGCCATCAAATTTTGATCAACAGGTAAAATTTCATTGCCCTCCCGGAACACGTACTCTTGTGGAAATGGAACACGAAGCTGATTGGATCATCAGGTAGTGTAGAGGCCATCTTGCTGTAAGGAAGAAAGAAAATCTCAGAATAAAGCCCAGACTGTGCTAAACTTTGCTTTTTGAGGATATAAGAGTGCACAGAGGGGAGCCGTAAACAGCTCTACTCAAATAGTGGAACGTGGTTCCAAATGGGGATGGAGCAAAAAGTGGGACAATGGTTTTGAGAGTGAAAGACATTGCTATACTTGTTGTCATCTTTTTAGTAGCTAAGTGTATTTTTATCTCTTCAAACATGCCACCAAAAATTATAGGACTTGAAAGTGTGTGGTGAACACAAAGGATGTTGAAATCATTGGCATAGAGAAATAATAACACAGAAAGACAGTTTGATGTTATATAAAAGATGCCACTTGTAAAGCAGCAGGTACGATATAATCCCATTCTTGTTATAAAATCGAAAACTTAATTTAGTTAATTTTAAGCCATGAATATAACCATTTGGAGTATGGCATTGAGGAATATTTAAATTTTAATTACACATTTTAGTCTCTCTAAATAGTCCTCACATTGACAAAAAAATGTGTATTATCATTTGGAAAATAAAACACTTTTTATAAGGAAATGCAGAGAAAATCCTATTCTTTTTATAAAAAGAATATGCAGGCAGAGAAAACTAATTGGAGGACAGGGATGAAAATTGGGATGTACAGTGCTTAGATGGGAGTAGGGGTAATTCTTATTTTTCTTCATCTTATTATTTTTTTTTCCAACTGCGATAATAAACATGTATTTTATGTTGAGAAAATTTAATAAAAGTTATAGTTTTAAAAATATTAAGGGCCACACTCACGCATAGAAAAGGCTTGCCTGTTATTGTGATTCAAGGACGGGGATCCAGAGTAGCCAAAGGTTGTTTTTCAATAGGGCCCAGAAATCTCAGTTTAGAAATATTGGCTGTCATGGATTGCAAAAAATGGACCCAAATATGCGCGCGAGCACACACACACACACACACACACACACACACGCACGCACGCACACTGCAACCCAACCCAAAGTGCTGCAAGACTGTATATTAATATACTTTTTGTCAGTGCCTGCAAATGCTCTTGCCACCTCGCTGCATTCATTCAGTTTTCTTGGGGGTAAACAAGAAATTTCTCTGAAATTGTAGAATCTTCTCTCATACAAAACACAGGAAATCCCTGCAGGCTCATCACCTCCCCAGTTCTGTTAGGAGGCAGGCAGCTGCCATGTAGCATTATTCGTCATGGCCAGAGGTAGACCAAGATAGGGAGGGATTCAGCTGCTCTGCTCTTCCACTCTGCAAACCTTCTGCAAGCACCTGAGCAGGCCCAAGGAGGGGCTGCTGCCATTTGGTGGTGAAGACACTCTGCTTGTTACAGGCAACAAGTCAGAGGTCTCTAAGGGCCCCCTCGGCCCTGTCTGTCTGGCCCATCATGGGCTTGTTCTTCACTAACTGTCTCTCACTGCTGACAGAGCCCACAAGTGTCTTTATGCGTGACAGATTCCTTGCAAATGGTGAATGGCGGAAAGATGACCCAGCTAATCATCAGACCTGCTAATGCCATCTAGTCAGATGCAGCAGAGCCCAGCTCTACTCACTCATCCATGAATGTGACTCTGAGCTGTGAGAACAAAAGCCAGAGCAACTCTCTATTAGGAAACCCGGGGGAAGACAGCAATGTAACAAGTCCCAGGTTCAAAATGACAAGCGATTCACTGAAGATGCCACAGCAGTATAGTCTATCACTGGGCGCAGTGAGGCGGCCAACTACGAGAATTTTACAAGATAATGAATTATTGGCTGGGCTACAAAATGGAAAATTTGAACTGATAAAGCCAGTAGACTATCCTTTTGAACCGAATTCATTGAAAGAATAAACTGTGGCATAGCAGCTCTTTTTTAGTAACAGGAATATGGTTACAAGATGCCTGAAAGGATATTATCCACATACTATTGTCATCTTTTTAAGCACCCGCTTTGCGTTCAACTCTACCATTCTATAAACTTATTCTTGGAATGGAGAGAAATAAAAAATATGATTTTTTTCCTCCCTTTTGAAAAATCCTGAGTTATGTTAGAATTAGGAAACAGATTCCATAATTATTAATAAGGATAGATCACAGATTGGCTCCATTGTAAAGTTTATAAAATCAAATCCCATTTTAAAGCTTAGTAAGAAATGTGGCAATAGTAGCTCCTCCCACAGTGCCCTCAGCTTTCAGCCACTATTCAGTTTTGCCTGTGGTCTAACTATACCTTCAGCCACAGTGGCGGCAAATTAACAGCTACCATTTCCTGAAAGCTGACAGTGAACCGCATCTGGATGTGCTCTTGGCGGACATTATTGCTTTAATCATCACAAAGACCTCAGAGGTGAGTACAGTCATTTCCCCATTCTCCCAATGGGAAACTGAGATGTAGAGAGGGTAACTTGTCCAAGGCCATACAGCTAGTAGGCAGGGAGCAGGAGTCAAGCTTCTTCAGTGAGCATGCAAGAGAGAAGGGGAGGAGTCCTGTGGAGCAGTTGGAAAGGACTCAGGAGCTGGTGCCCAAGCTCATTCACCCTGGGCCAATCGCTCAATCTCTCTACAGAAGGAGTTGAACCACCTTGCCCACTGCCCACTCAGGATGGCTGAGAGGTCCAAATGAGATCACATACAGGAAAGGCCACGAAAACAGTAAAGCATTCTATAAGCACCATGTGCTATTGATAAAAGGACAGAAGACTAAATCACACTCCTTAGGAGCACAACACTTCAATCATTCTGGCTTCAGTGGAAAGACCACATCCCCTCTCATCTCGACTTAATGCTTTCAATAAACAGCACAGGATTTTCTTGAGCAATCTTTTAAAGATGAAGGGCTCAGGTATGCTTGCTGGTACTTGAACTGGTCTTTGCAGGGAGTTTTAGTGTCTTACGACATTTAATACAGACATCCTGCCTGAGCTATTTATCCTGACTTGGGAAAGTAACCATTTCACTGTTACTATGAATTCTGTTCCAAAAAGAAAAAAAAGACTACTGTAATTTTACACCCTTAATCTATGCAATACAGGAACGAGAAAGAAAAAAAAAAAAAAAAACCCAATGCACTACTTTCTCATGAATGAGGCACATGATATGTAGTAATTCACATTTTATTATTTTATCATTATGAATAGTAAAGTCCACAGTTCAGTCCTCAGACAACATTCAGGTAAATGTTTTACATATGAGATACCTGCTTGTAATGTGATGACATGATATATATATATATATTTTTGAACCACTGTGATTTAATAGTCTATTAAAATGCCATTACACATCTAAAAACTGAACAATTACAACAATGCAATCTTCAAGCAATTAAAAACAAAGAATTGTTGAGCCACCGTGAGAGATCTGCTGAGTAATCTGGCCTTTCAAATAACGTCTAGTGGAAACCTTGTTTTCTCCTTCCATCTGAGGATCATTAAAAATAAAAAACAAACCTACACAAAACACCACCTGCTCTGAGTGAAAGTCAGGATTCAGCCACATGACTCAGGGACTCACTCCCCAGCGGTTGGTGGAGGCACCGTCACTCCAACATGTGCAGTAGCAGCGAGGGGTCCACCTCCACGGCCCGCAGCCCGTTGTGCAGGCTCTGGAAGGTGGCCTGCTTCCCGAAGCGCTGCCGCCAACGGACCAAGGCCTCCACCACCTGCGACTGCACGTTGTGGGGGTGGTTGGCCTTACAGCGGTAGATATCTGTCTGGGACAGTCCCAGAGACAGCACCACGGGCTCCCACTCAGGGCCCAGCCTCTGGGCCAGCCGGTTAATCTGCCGGTCTGATGGGGAGCTGTTGAGGATGTGCGAGGGGATTCCAGTCAATCTGTCACCTGAGGAGGAAAAAGACACCCGGGTGAAATGAGCAAGGCAACAAACACATCATTTGGGGGCAGAAATGAGAATCGTGGGGAGAAGAAGGCAATGCTTCCAAATGGCAGAGCCAATTGGCTCTCGTCTTCCTGGGGGCTGCTCTGTACAATGCCATGATTCAGGGCTTCAATACCATTTAGTACTTACGAAAACATTTTTTACAGAAACTTTTTTTTTTTTTTTTGAGATGGAGTTTCACTCTGTCACCTAGGCTGCAGAGCAATGGCATGATATTGGCTCACTACAAACTCCGCCTCCTGAGTTCAAGTGATTCTCCTGTTTCAGCCTCCCGAGTAGCTGGGATTACAGGCACCTGCCACCATGCCCAGCTAATTTTTGTATTTTTAGCAGAGATGGGGTTTCACCATGTTGGCCAGGCTGGTCTTGAACTCCTGATCTCAGGTGATCCACCTGTCTTGGCCTCCCAAAGTGCTAGGATTACAGGCGAGAGTCATAGCACCCGGCCTATTACAGAAACTTTGTAAGCAAGAAAATAAAAACTAGAAATCCCACCAGAAAAACTCACTGATAATAACTGGTCTATTTCCTTCGATATATAAAACACATATGTAGGGTTACCTTGTACATGCTGCTTCGTAACATGCTTCTTTCACTTATCTCCCTTTTACTCAAGGCCAGGCAAGGCATCTGGGGG
Organism: Mandrillus leucophaeus; assembly: GCF_000951045.1. Lineage (NCBI taxonomy): Eukaryota > Metazoa > Chordata > Mammalia > Primates > Cercopithecidae > Mandrillus > Mandrillus leucophaeus. The sequence goes on from NW_012104554.1 coordinate 821,605, forward strand.
AATTCAAGAATGGCTGCACAGACCTCAGCTCCTTCTGGCACTGTCTCTGGCCTTCGTGGTGGGGCCTGTTCCAAGGCTGGGAATGCCCCTCCCTGCAGGAAAGGCAGGTGCTAGAGGACAAAGGCTAAACCAAACAGCTACCCTCCCCAGTGAGGTTGAACTTGAAATATTACCGAGAGAAGGTGTAGCTGCTAACAGAAGCAGGAGCCAAGAGGGCTGCCGAGAACAAAATAAACCTAAGAGGCCATGGGGTAGCAGGAAGGGAGGAGAGTGGGGTTTGTTCGTAGCAGAGGCCTCAAGAGTGGAGGAACCGTTCTGGCAGAGCCCAGAAGAGGAACAGGAAATATGTGCTGAGACGGAGCAAGGAGGAAATCTGACCTTCCACTTCCTGAACTAGATTCCTATTTGCCTGAGGCCAGTCTGCTAAGAAGCATGACACTGAGTAAATGGTTATAAATGTTCCCAGCAAAACCAGTGAGCGGTGCCTTTGGTTATATAGAAGGAGCTCCTAAGTTCATTAGGGAAGGCCTTCCAGGGGAAGGAGGCTAAAGCTAAGCCCTGAACACTAGGAGGAGGAGCTGGGTGATGAAGGAGGAAGAGGGCATGGTGCATCTCCAGAAGAGAGAATTGCATGTGCAAAGGCGAGGAGAATCCCAATGGAGGAAGTCAAAGGCACTAGCAGCAGCCAAGTGCAGAGATTGAGAGGGACTCCAAATATCCAAAGTCATTCACTAGGTTCAGACATTTGACAGCACAGTACACTATACTCCCGTCCATCAGCATCACAGGGATTCAGGTCAGTCTACTTCACGCTCACCACTCCACTACTGTGTTTTCATTTATGATTCAATAAGAAGGCAAAGGCACCGTATTACAAGAGCTGATGTTTTCCACAGCCCGTGCCTTTGGCCTCTGGGCAGTGGCCAATACCTTAGAGATGAGTTGCAAAAATATTGTCAAGGGCTCTTTCTGGTGTTTGTCAACACTACAATTTAAAAAACAAGGACTAAGAAGCAATTAGAATACTGATGACACTACTGATCAATAGTTGAGATTAACAGCAATGATTTCACGGTTTGTATAAAAACATAGGCTCATTTAAAAAAATTAAAGCGGCTGGGCGCAGTGGCTCACGCCTGTAATCCCAGCACTTTGGGAGGCCGAGGCGGGCGGATCACAAGGTCAGGAGATCGAGACCACGGTGAAACCC
>NW_012104554.1:824654-828648 GCF_000951045.1 Mandrillus leucophaeus
TGCACTATTGGTGGGAATGGAAAATGGTGCAGCTGCTGTGGAAAACAGTATGGCAGTTCCTCAAAAATTTAAAAATAGAATTAACGTATGATCCAGCAATCCCACTGCTGGGTATATACTCAAAAGAATTGAATGTAGGGACTCAAAGAGAAATTCTTACACCTACGTTCACAGCAGCATTATTCACAATAGCCAAAAGGTGGAAGCAAACTAAGTATCCATCACTGGATGAATGGATATGCAAAATAGGGTATAGACATACAACAGAATATTATTCAGCCTTAAAAAGGATGGAAATTCTGACACACGCTCCAACATGGATGAATCTTGAAGACATTAAGCTAAGTAAAATCAGCCAGTCAAAAAAGGACAAATACTTTCTGATTCTATTCATATGAGGTACTTGGAGTTGTCAAATTCAGACACAGAAGGTAGAATGCTGGTTGCCAGGGGCTGGCAGAGGGAGAAATGGGGAATTATTGTTTCATGGGTGCAGAATTTCAGTTCCGAAAGATGAAGACTTTCAGAGATTGGTTATAAAACAATGTGAAGGTACTTAACATGACTGAACTGTACATTTAAAAATGGTTACAATGGCAAATTTTATGTTATGTACATTTTACCACAGTTAAAAATAAAAATTAAAAAGAATCCCATTGTTGTTTTATCATAGCTACATCTTGAGTTTTTGTTTCTACTGAATCGATGCTGAGCCTTTCTATAGCATAAAATACTTGTGAGGTTGAGTTTTCTAGGACTGGGTTTTCTGATAGACCAGATTGGTTGTATGTTTATTTTGGCAAACTGTGTTCCTTTCTTTTCTTTTCTTTACTTAAAAAAATATATATATATTTAATAGAGACAGGGTCTCACTATGTTGCCCAGGCTGGTCTCAAACTCCTGGCCTCAAGTGATCCTCGTGCCCCAGCCTCCCAAAGTTTTGGGATTACAGGTGTGAACCACCGTGCCCAGCCAACAAACTGTGCTCCTCTCTTGCATTCCTCTGCTGCAGCATTTCACAGAGTAGTCATGACACTCACTGCCATCTTGTTCATACCGACAACGTGAGCATCTCTGTCCAGAACTGCTCTTTGCTCTCCTAGAGCAAGCTGATGTATCTTTTGACGTTCTCCTCACTTTATAGGGAACCAGTTGTCATTCTACCTCTGAGCTACAATTTTAGGTTGGCTGCTGCTTTCCATGAACATTTCTGCCATGGAGGAGAGGTAGGAGTCATGAGGCCTGTCTTTGGGAGCTCTATACTCTGTCCTCTTTTGGAGGGGAGTTAAATGTCTTAGACCAGGGCCTACTCTGCCTAACCAGGGCAGACTCACACCTATGGTCTCTTTCCTGTAACTCAACACAGAGACTAGGAGGTGGCCTCCCCTGGGTGCCTTCCTGACTCTGACAAGGGTTTTTTTTTTTTTTTTTTAAACATTTATCATGTCTATCCACTCACCACCTCAACCAGCTGCTTCCCATATTGATCTATATTAGGAGGAACCCTCAGGAATTGGTCCTCTCACCTTCCTTTTCCAGCACTGCTTCTGAGGGGCCACAGTGAGGTGTTCCCTTCCTTGCCTGCCACTTTTCAAAGTGGCTGAAATAGAGCTGTAATTGTTTTTTGTTTGTTTGTTTGCTGCAGGTGCATATGGGGGCTGGGTTTGATTTTGTTTCTAACTGCATTTTGGTTCTGTTGCTTGGGTGTTGGGAAGTGAGTCTGTGTTTCTGCTATACTCTGTCATCCTTCTCTCTCACTCTTGGCCAACAAGAATGCAACATATGCTTCCAGTCAATTCTTTGGAAGTAAGGACACAGTTTGCTCTGATTCTTCCACACTTTCAGGGTCACTTAGCCCTTGTAAATAGGGCCACATAACTGGGAGATGGCCAGCAGTCTGTGGACACAGGCTGGAGCAAAGATAATTGGCACATAAGCACCACCGCACCAAGCAGATCAAGCCATTCCAAATGGACATCTTTGCACATACAGAGAGGCAATCACAGCTGTTTGTGCTGTCTGACCTCTATCAGGGAAAGTATCCTTACGAGACCCGTTCAGTTTGTGAATTCTGCTGAACACAAGGGTACTTAAAAATGAGAGTCCCAAGGCTTTGGTGTCAACTCTCAAGGATATACTACATAAATTCAGGTCAAGCCATAAATTAATCCACTGTGACCATCTGGCTACTATTTCTCAAAGCTAGCATGCATGCCTCTAGCAGAGTGTAAGATGAACATTCTATATTGCAATAGTCATCTATTTTAATATGATTTAAAAAAATCAATAGCATTTCAAACTCATGAAATGAAAAAGCAAGGATCACAATAAGTAAATTAAAAAGCAGATACAGAATGACAACTAAAAACTTAAAAGTCAGTTAAAAATAAATTTAAAGGGCCAGGTGCGGTGGCTCATGCCTGTAATCCCAGCACTTTGGGAAGCCGAGGCAGGTGGATCGTTTGAGGTTAGGCGTTCGAGACCAGCCTGGCCAACATGATGAAACCCCGTTTCTACTAACATACAAAAAAATTAGCCAGGTGTGGTGGTGTACGCCTGTAATTCCAGCTACTCGGGAGGCTGTGGCAGGAGGACTGCTTGAACATGGGAGGCAGAAGTTGCAGTGAGCTGAGATCGCACCATTGCAATCCAGCCTGGGCAAGAGAGTGAGACTCCCTCTCAAAGAAATAAACTCCCTCTTAAATAAATAAATAAATAAATAAATAAATAAAATAAAAATAAATTTAAAGAAAAGCATTAAATTAGGCTGGGCACGGTGGCTCACGCCTGTAATACCAGTACTTTGGGAGGCTAAGGCTGGCAGATCACTTGAGCTCAGGAGTTAGACCAGCCTGGCATACATGCTGAAACTTCATCTCTGCTAAAAATACAAAAATTAGCTGGGCATGGTGGCAGGCACCTGTATTCCCAGCTACTTGGGAAGCTGAGGCAGGAAAATTGCTTGAACCTGGGAGGCGGAGCTTGCAGTGAGCGAGATCACGCCACTGCACTCCAACCTGGGCAACAGAGCGAGACTGTCTCTCAAAAAAAAAAAAAAAAGAATACAAAGACAAAAAAGAAAAAAAAGAAAAGCATTAAATCATTAAATTAGTGGTAGAAATGGTACCTAGATATCGCAAAAATTAAACAAGGGGACCCCAAATTACTGAAGCTTGGAAAGTGCATTATTTCTCCACAAGTGTGCCCTTAGCATTCTAGGCAGACAATGTGCTGTACAGGGCTTCTCCAGTACATGATGGGGCCATCAGCATCCCTGGCATCCACCTTCTAATTGCTAGCAATACCCTATACCACCACACACACACGTTCACATACCCTGGGGTGAGGCAGCACTACCTCTGGTTAAAACCACCAGACATTGTGGTATAACCTGGTTTAAAAAATCCTAAATGGGAATTTAACTCCTTTTAGACAGCCCTCATATAGGGCTGTATAAAATGTTCTCCCTTATACAGATCCTAAATTTTTCATGCAATCTTTTAATCCAATTCTCAGCGAAACTCGTCTGTTTCAAAACGAGCAATACACACTGACAACCCCATTTACTGCAATGAAGCCAAGATCCACTTAAAGGAAAATGGAAACCCCTCGCCCTGCTCTCCACCCCCATCCCTGCCCCGACTTAACTTATTCTCTCACCCCTCCATCCCTCATTTCTGTGGTCACTATGTGAATGAAAACGACACAGCATTCTCCCTCCTTCTCCAGCTATCTCCTCCTTCCTCACCCATGCCTATCAATCACTGTTCTGGCCTCAAAACTAAAAATCTCCTCTCTAATCCCTATTACATTTTGTGAAAGTTTCTCACATAATTTTTCCAGGTTCTGTATGTGACATTGCTGACTCCGAAGCTCCTTATGGGCAGAGACCAGGCCTTCCACTTCTGTGACCTCCTTCCCCTAGTCTTTAGCCCTTTGCCAAGCACAAAAGGGAACTCAACATACACCTTTCCAGGAGCTGATGATCATCTTA
>NW_012104554.1:830353-832698 GCF_000951045.1 Mandrillus leucophaeus
TGAAACCCCGTTTCTACTAACATACAAAAAAATTAGCCAGGTGTGGTGGTGTACGCCTGTAATTCCAGCTACTCGGGAGGCTGTGGCAGGAGGACTGCTTGAACATGGGAGGCAGAAGTTGCAGTGAGCTGAGATCGCACCATTGCAATCCAGCCTGGGCAAGAGAGTGAGACTCCCTCTCAAAGAAATAAACTCCCTCTTAAATAAATAAATAAATAAATAAATAAATAAAATAAAAATAAATTTAAAGAAAAGCATTAAATTAGGCTGGGCACGGTGGCTCACGCCTGTAATACCAGTACTTTGGGAGGCTAAGGCTGGCAGATCACTTGAGCTCAGGAGTTAGACCAGCCTGGCATACATGCTGAAACTTCATCTCTGCTAAAAATACAAAAATTAGCTGGGCATGGTGGCAGGCACCTGTATTCCCAGCTACTTGGGAAGCTGAGGCAGGAAAATTGCTTGAACCTGGGAGGCGGAGCTTGCAGTGAGCGAGATCACGCCACTGCACTCCAACCTGGGCAACAGAGCGAGACTGTCTCTCAAAAAAAAAAAAAAAAGAATACAAAGACAAAAAAGAAAAAAAAGAAAAGCATTAAATCATTAAATTAGTGGTAGAAATGGTACCTAGATATCGCAAAAATTAAACAAGGGGACCCCAAATTACTGAAGCTTGGAAAGTGCATTATTTCTCCACAAGTGTGCCCTTAGCATTCTAGGCAGACAATGTGCTGTACAGGGCTTCTCCAGTACATGATGGGGCCATCAGCATCCCTGGCATCCACCTTCTAATTGCTAGCAATACCCTATACCACCACACACACACGTTCACATACCCTGGGGTGAGGCAGCACTACCTCTGGTTAAAACCACCAGACATTGTGGTATAACCTGGTTTAAAAAATCCTAAATGGGAATTTAACTCCTTTTAGACAGCCCTCATATAGGGCTGTATAAAATGTTCTCCCTTATACAGATCCTAAATTTTTCATGCAATCTTTTAATCCAATTCTCAGCGAAACTCGTCTGTTTCAAAACGAGCAATACACACTGACAACCCCATTTACTGCAATGAAGCCAAGATCCACTTAAAGGAAAATGGAAACCCCTCGCCCTGCTCTCCACCCCCATCCCTGCCCCGACTTAACTTATTCTCTCACCCCTCCATCCCTCATTTCTGTGGTCACTATGTGAATGAAAACGACACAGCATTCTCCCTCCTTCTCCAGCTATCTCCTCCTTCCTCACCCATGCCTATCAATCACTGTTCTGGCCTCAAAACTAAAAATCTCCTCTCTAATCCCTATTACATTTTGTGAAAGTTTCTCACATAATTTTTCCAGGTTCTGTATGTGACATTGCTGACTCCGAAGCTCCTTATGGGCAGAGACCAGGCCTTCCACTTCTGTGACCTCCTTCCCCTAGTCTTTAGCCCTTTGCCAAGCACAAAAGGGAACTCAACATACACCTTTCCAGGAGCTGATGATCATCTTAGAGCAAAAGAGCCCTCCAAGTCAAGTTTCTGACTCACCATCTCCACCAGCTGTGTGTTTGACTTCATCTGTTCCAGAAAAAAAGCCATGTCTTCTAACGAATTTCTGTGCAGCAGTCCTTCCTACCTATTCCTTATTGCTTTCACTGGAATAACTGGTTGGATGTGGGTTCTGTGAGTGAAGGACAGTCCACAGGCCCAGGGTCCTGTCTGTCAACCTCCTGTTTTCACCTTCCATTCAATGATGTGATCACCTTACAGGTAATCTGAGAATAGGAACTCTCCAGGGTTCAAAAGCACAGTTCAGAAGCTGAAGACCAAGGACTAAAGAAGAGGCGCAGCAGACACACAAACTGCTGCTGGAAGAGTCAAAAAGGTTTTTTAACTATGAAATTCCTTTTTCAACTTCAGTTATTTTGTGATATGACAGGAGATGTTGTAAGAAGATATGGGTTTTTTGTTTTTTTTTTTTATGACGGTGACTGGGTTGGTCATGGGGTAGCACTTCTACAAACTATATACATTCCTTTGGAGGGTCTGTCTGGTAATATACCAGTCACCCCGGCTCGCGGCTGTAGTGAGCCACTGTTAATGATGGAAGTGTCATATGCTACAGGTGTGCAGGACTAGAAAAAAAGCTGAGCTAAGAGACTGTCCTGTTTCAGTGCAGCTGCTTTTTAGAAGATAAGGCTAAATGCTTCTATGAGGACATTTGAGGCCTCTGCTCATGTGAAGTCCACTAATGTTCCATTGATCAGAGCAAGATATGTGGCCAAACTCAACACCAACAGGAAAGGGAATTAAATCTTTGCACGGGGTAGGAGGAATGAAAGTTTGCTCAACAATGAACTCT
>NW_012104554.1:833998-903586 GCF_000951045.1 Mandrillus leucophaeus
TAAAGACTGTATAAGATCTTTATGGGGAAAATTTTAAGCCTTTATTAAAAGACATAAAGCAAGAGCTGACTAAAAGGAGAATTGCTGTCGTGCTAGGTGGGATGCCATTATTATAATATAAAGATGCTGATTCCTATAGTGACAATTAAAATTCCATAATGGGGAAAGAAGAGGCTTTCCCCAAACTGAGGGGAACTAGCTAATTACAGAGGAAAAGAAAACTGGCCTGGAACATCACACCACGAACAGGGGTGGATCCCATGGAGATAAAGTCCCAAAGGTAAAACTATAAAGTTCATGGAAAATAGGGCAGGAGTATCTTTATGGCCTGTGGTCAGAAGCGGTTTTTAAAATTAATCTCCCAAAGGTAAATTTTTTATGTCAAAATTAAAGATTTCTGCTCAACAAAGGAGACATGATCCAAGCTGATGTCTAAGACCGAGGCTAATGTCTAAGACCAATAAGGGAAACACTATCTAGACTGTGTAAGGTGTTTCTGAAAATCAACAGCAAAGGTAAGAACCTCCACAGGAAACAGAACAAAGGTATGAACAGGTGATTCAAATTAGAGGAAACACAAAAGGGAGCATATCAAGAGATGCTCAAATGCAGAAATTTAAGAAACAAACGTAAACAACAATGATAAAGCACTTTATATGTATAGAAATCTAGACAATACCAAGCTTTGGCTGGGATGTGATGTAGGAACCTTGTTCACTGCCGACGGAAATAAAAATCGGACAGTTATACTGGCCAGCAAGTTGGCAGTGTGGGTAAAATTGAATGTACTTTCCAATCTAGTTGTGTTAGATGTACCCAAGAAAAGTTCTAAAAAGGACCTGTAAGAGACACGTATTAGGTTGTTTGTGTAAAGCTTCATTATTTCTGCTAGCAAATACACATATACCTTATAATCCAGAAACCCTCTTTTGCGAGATATAGGTATCTCCACGTCAGGAAAATTCTTACACAGACCCATGAGGGGTCACTATGAGGTCATTTATATGAGGTAATACTGTTGGAAAAAAGGAGTTGGAAGCAATCTAAGAGCTCATTGCTGGTGGACGAGATACAGAAATACAAAACAGCACATAGGGAATACTGGCAGAGTTAGAGGGGATGGACTAAATGCAGTGCAGAGCAAAAAATGTAAGGAAAATAATCAGGTCTATACTAATGCAAATTAGAATATGTGTCCAGGCCGGGCACCCATGGCTCATGCCTGTAATCCCAACACTTTGGGAGGTCGAGGCAGGTGGATCATTTGAGCTCAGGAGTTTGACTAGTCTGGGAAACATGGCAAAACTCCATCTTTACAAAAAAATATATTAATACAAAAAATGAGCCAGGTGTGGTGGTGCACACCTGTAGTCCCAGGTGCTCGGGGGGAGGCTGAGGTGGGAAGATCACCTGAGCCAGGGAGGTCAAGGCTGCAGTGAGCTCTGATTGCGTCACTGATTGAACTTCAGCTTGGGTGAAAGAGCAAGACTCTGTCTCAAAAAACAAAAAAGAGTATATGTCCAATGCACCACTTACAAAAACACACACAAATAAAGGAATACATGTCAGACAGAATAGTTATCTTTATCTATGAGAAGGAGGGAAATGGGAGTGGGAACAAGCATGAATACATGAATGGAAAAGGAAGAAGCTTTTCACAGACCAATTAGTGAAGTAGGCCACAAATTGGTGGGCGCAAAGGAAAAAAAAAGAGAGAGAGAGAAGCAAGGGAGGAAGGCAAGGAAGGAGGGAGGGAGAGAGGGAGGGAGAGAGGGAAGGTCAAGAGTCACTCTGAACTCAGCTGTCTCATGGTACCCCAGGGGCTGACAACATCCAGTTTCTCTGTAGCTAAAGTGGGTGGAGTGGAGGAGGTCAGGGGTAGGGTGGGGCTGTTCCAGGCTGGAAAAGCTAACCTAACCAGCCACCTCCCAGGACTCATGAATTAACTCTGGTGCCTGAGTGCAATGGCTCTGCAGAAGAATCCCTTTGGCTGAGACTGGTTACCAAGAAAAGAAAAGAAAAGAAAAGGAAAGAAAAGAAAGAAGAAAAGAGAAGAGAAGAGAAGACCAAAACCAAAACCAAAATAAAACAAAAAACACCTCAAAAGGAAAACTAATTAGAACCCCTTGCTCTGCTTGTTGATAGATAATCACAGAGAACAATTTGGTCCTCACAGAGAGATGGAGAAATCATGTTTAGTCTTTCTAAAACTGATTTCCAGGATGATTAAGTGAAACCCACTCCAAAGAACAAGGTTATGTTGCAAAATACAAATAAATCCCACTTATTGTAACGGAAGACTCGACTTGACTATCAAGTCCATGGAAGGTCAACAATAAAACTGTTAGCAATAATTGAGCTCGCACTGAATTAAAAGGTGGGAGGTACGGTAGACACAACTCTGAGCTAAGAATTAGCAAGCCTGGGTAGTATAAATTTCCGTCTGCCACCACCTCGCCATATAGCTTGGGATAAGTCATTTAGCCTCTCTGAGATTGCTTTCTTCTTTGTAAAAGGCAAAACCAGATGACTTCTAAGGCTTTTATTTCAATAAAATATATTATCTTTTTTAGAAGTAATTCTATTATTTTCAACAAATCTTACGATTTTGAATTCTCATTAAATCAAACTATTTATTGTTGTATCACTTTTCTTTACATATTTTCTAAGATAGAAACAACCCTCGTGGGCCCTTTAGTAATGATTTTTGCTTATTTGTTTCTGCCTTTTAAAGATCACACATGGAAACCACGTGGTGGGTCACGCCTATAGTCCCAGCACTTTGGGAGGCCGAGGCGGGTGGATCACCTGAGGTGGGGAGTTTGAGACCAACCTGGCCAACATGGTGAAACGCCGTCTCTATTAAAAATACAAAAATTAGCTGGGCGTGGTGACGCACGTCTGTAATCCCAGCTACTTGGGAGGTTGAGGTAGGAGAATCAATCACTTGATCCTGGGAGGCGGAGGTGGCAGTGACAAGATTGCGCCACTGCACTCCAGCCTGTGCGACAAAGCGAGACTCCCTCTAAAAAAACAAAAACAAACAAACAAACAAACCACGAAATGAATATCTGGTAAAGTAAATTTTTCAAAACAGTAAAAACTTTAAAAGTGAATGTTACAGTTTGCTGGGCCATTCATTTCTCTCACATGGACCAGACACAGCTCCATCAATTTGTCATTCATCCTGTTCCTTGAACACACCAGCCAGCTGCAAACCAGAGCGCCTTGCACGAGCTGTTCCCTTTCCCTGCGACACTCTTTCACTGACCCCTTCATCAAATGTAACTTCTCAGGGCAGCTGCCCTGACTGCCCCGTTCCAAACTGTAACTCCCTTTCCACTCTCATTCCCTTTGTCCATAAATCACCTTGTAACGTGTGACATATTTTATAGATGTGCTCTATTTGTTGTTGCTGCGTGCCCCCAACCCTACACACTCAGGCCTGCTGGAATGTAAGTGTCTCGCAGGCAGGGGAGCTTCATCCATCCTGCTCAGTGATGTACTCCAGGCACCCAGGGTAGTGCCTTGCACATAGTAGGCACTCACTACATATCTGTTGGATGAATGAATGAATGAAAAGGAATGATTCATTACAATGACAACATACTCACTTAGCTTTATTCTCTATAGCTACAGTGTTACCAAGTGCTACTACTTTTAATTTACTTTGTATTTAAAACCAGAGAAATTATATTGCATAATCTAAGGGTGAATAGAAAATTAAAAAGAGGGGAAACTCCATGATGGTAAAATATTGTCAAGGTTAGACATGGGCTGTTACCTCTTTTTATGCCAAACTGGGCTACAATGTGGGAACTCCCCTTTCCCACACCCATGTTTCATTTGAAAAGAGAAAGACAGGCAGGCCCCAAGATGGCTTCTGGGTAAATACGGCAGAGTGAGGCCTGACCCCAGTGTCTCCATCCCCCAACACCTAAGGAAATGAAGAAAAGGGAATAAAATTTAAAAAGAAGCCCATCCAAAAAGATGGCAGAACCACCTTCCAATTCCTACCTTCCTGAAGCTATATCAGTTATTCACCCAAACTCAACTCTAAGAGATTCGCTCTACTATCCCCAAATCTAGAGAGGAAAAAATTAAGTGGGTTTCTTACATTTTTTTCTCCTCTGATTTCAGCAGAGTGGAGATGGTAACTGCTACATGAAGCGACAGGAGATAAAAAATGTGGACAACAAGGACTAACTGTCCCTGGCAGAATGAGAAGACATTCCGCATGTTCTCAGGAGAGACGGCACAGCACAGCCATTATAGGGTGTCCCACGCATAAACAACCTGGTGAGCTCACTTCCTTGACCTGCTCTTTTGCTTACATGTGCCTATAGGCTGAAGAAAAGTGCACAGGACAGGAGATACCCGGTCCTCAAGAGGTAATACACAGGGGTCAGAAGGATGCCAAGGAGAAATCACCCCAGTGGATCAGAGCCCCAAAGGCCACAGTCACCCAAACATACGCAGGATGGAATGAAACAGCATGCCAAGTGAGTAACATACCAGAGTAACACATGAGTTAAAAAGAGAGCATTATAAGGAAGAAAATGGGCCAAAACCAAAAATCTACAGTCTCCAAGGAATAAACTAGTAAGTGAGAAACACCAAGGATGACTCAAAATTATTTATATCCTAGGAAGCCTTGAGGTAATCAGAGATAAAAGGCAAAACTTAAAGAGAAAAATGATAGACATAGAAGAGAAAAAATAAAATCCATCAGAAAGATTAATGAGTATCCCTGAAGTAGAGAACCCAGGCCAAAGTATTTAAAGATCCAATACAAGAAAGTATCCCTAAAATGAGCAAGCAACGGAGCTCTAAGTCAAAAGAGCATACTTCGTTTTTACAAAAAATGAATATGAAACAATTAACTGAAACATGTACCCTGGTTAAATAATTGAATTTCCAGTTCCGAGAAACAATTCTTCAAGCAGAACAAGCCAAGTTGCCTACAACGAGGGGAAAGCCAGTCATTTTTTTCAAAAGTATTTTAAATGCAAAAGATAAACAATTCCTCCAAAATTCTAAGGGGAATAAAGTATAGTGCATAAATATTACTCCTAGGGATGATATTGAAGTATAAAGGTAAGGTAATCATCAGATATTCTTGAACATGAAAAAAAACTAAAAAATTCATCATTCATGAGCCCTCCTTGAAGTCTTGACAATCTAGTCAGTGCAATGAATAAAAAAAAGCTATCAGCAGTGGCACACCAATGGGGGGGTCAGTGAAAATGGTTTGCTTCAGATGCAGACAATAAAGGATGCAGTGCTTACAGAGAAATTTAAATAAGTAGCAAAAGCACTAAAAGTCTGTTTTTCACATCACCATGTGCAAGCAATTCTAAACAATGTTAATGATAAAATACTCCTCCCCTCTGCCAGGCAGTCTCCACTAAACCCCTTGATCTGTTCCTCAATATCAGTACCAGGAAAGCCATAGGAAAAAGATTAGTACTGGGCACTGAATTCATTTAAATATAAAACTAATTTTAGGCCGGGCATGGTGGCTCACACCTCCCAGCACTTTGGGAGGCTGAGGCGGGCGGATCACCTGAGGTCAGTAGTTTGAGACTAGCCTGACCAACATGGAGAAACTCCGTCTCTACTGAAAATACAAAATTAGCCGGGTGTGGTGGCACATGCCTGTAGTCCCAGCTACTTGGGAGGCTGAGGCAGGAGAACTGCTTGAGCCTGGGAGGTGGAGGTTATGGCGAGTTGAGATCGTGCCACTGCAGTCCAGCCTGGGCAACAAGAGCGAAACTGCGTCTCAAAACAAACAATCAAACAAAGAAACAAACAAATTTTAAACAACTGAACGTAACATTATATACCTTAACTATATGAAAATAACATAACTAATCAAAATCAAAGCTAGATTATAGAATAGAATGTAAATATTATCTATTTGACTATGTGAAAACAGCGGTGTAACTAACTGAAATCTAAAGGGAAGGAAGAGTGAAAGTTCTTAATGACCTTATTTATCATGGCAGGAAGGACGTCCATACTGTCTAGTATGAAAATGACAGCATCAGGATAAGCTAAGTAATCTACGGTTAAAAACAAACCAAGTCTCAGTTACCTAACAGATCAAGAGTTCATTTCGTGCTCATACTCCCTGCACTGCAGGCCCATGTGGGTCCTCAGGGCTGTGCCTTTCACGTGCTGGCTCTGCATTCTGTGCTGTCTTGATCTTATGCCCCCACCACGTTAACATGAGCATCCAGGCTCACCAAGGTGGTAGGAGAAAGGGTGAGACTGGAGACCTGGCAATTAAATGCATTCATCCATAATGGTCGTTTCTGCTCATGTTGTGTGGCTAAAGCAAGCCACAAGGTCACACAGTGACCTTGAAGAGAGTGAGGAAATACGATTCTCCTGTATCCCAGAAGAGGAAGAAAACTGGGTGAACAGCAACACTGCCTACCACAAAAACATAATTGGAAAACACACACACACACACACAAAATGAAAACCAGCAAGTTCTTATCATCTCTTTACTTAAAAAAAAAATAACATTTTTTACTGTGAAAAAAATGTTCAAAGTTCAGTAATTCCTTAATGCTCACTTATTTTTCTCCAGTTAAAATCAGGTAAAATTAAGTGTAATGATTTTTACATTTAAAAATTAGCGTGTATAGCTGGGCAGTGGCTCATGCCTGTAATCCTAACACTTTGGAAGGCTGAGGCGGGAGGATCGCTTGAGTCCAGGAGTTCAAGACTAGCCTGGGCAACATAGCGAGACCCCCCCGCCCTCATCTGGACAAAAGTAAAAATAAAAAATTAGCTGGGCATGGTGGGCATTAACCACAGGCATGGTCTCAGCTACTTGGGAGGCCAGGGTGGGAGGACTGCTTGGGCCTGGGAAGTGGAGGCTGCAGTGGGCTGTGATAGTGCCACTGCACTCCAGCCTGAGTGACACAGGGAGACCCTATCTCAAAAAAATAACTTTAAATAAAAACTTAGCATGTATCATATGATCACACTTTTATGAAAGCATATCTCTCTCTCCATCCATCTTCCCATCTGCAAACACGCTTAGGGTGATATCTAACACAATGTTTCCTTAATGTTAATGAGGCTTATTTTTAAATGATAGAATGTATGATTTGTTTCTTTTTACTTTTCTACATCCCTTGGATTCCTTATAATGAGCATGTATCATTCGTGTAACACAATGAAATCATGAGAAGTTTTGCCACAAAGGCAAAAAGGCCTGCAGCCCAAGAAAGTCATAATGTGGCCCTGCTTCTCATGTTTCTAAATCACAAATTCAGTGGCAGATGGCAAAAATTACATGTACTTCAAAACTACCTTTTGAAGTTAAAAGCAGAGTACAGATGTTGAGAGACAAAATTCCGAATTGCCTTGTCTGTTTACCAAAACGCTCAGATAACTATTGTTAAGTTCAACATTAATGACAACACTGCTTCTTCACGGGTTATTAGCAGAAGACATTTAAGATTCTTTTATATGGAAATTACGTATGTGAATATAACATTTTGCATTTTTCAGTCTTCCCCCTTTTCTAAATAGGGAAAATGAACTTCTTAATCACATAATTATTTCCTACTGATGATTGTTCTCCAAAATTTTCAAAACTGTTTAAAAATACTTATAACTTTAGTTTCATCTTCAATATCAAATATATAAATATTTAAACAGATATTAAAACTGAAGAAAACAAGATGTCCTATGGTTCCTTGATATTATCTTTGCTGCTGTTTACTGAGTAATAAAAAGTATAGAGAAAGATTAAGAAGCTTCAATTGCATATTATAAACTGTAAAATAACAACCCTGATGGACTTATGTTTTCCTTATTAATGCCAAACCTGCCTGGAAGAAGGGTAAGATTATCAGTAATGCTAAGAACGCAGCTGACTTCAGGCATCAAAAGCATATTTCTCTGATGGAGTTCAGCTGTGTTGAGTGGCTTGGCAGTAAGACCAAAGAAATGAAAAAAGTACGGAGGTCATGCAAATTTACCAAGCAAAATCCTTCAAAGCTATGACACAACAACAATCTCATAAATGAAACTTTCAGTTCTCTTATCAGCATCCTAGGAAGAGAGAGAGAAGGAAGGCTTTTACATCTGCTGCCTGCCCAGAGCTGTAAGGGACAGTGATATGGTGATTGACATATCAAGAATCAAAATAACTTCACTAGATTGATGGAATGATCCTAAGAAGATTTAATTTGTCATGGGATAAATGTGATATCATCAAGTTAAAAAAAAAAATCAATCGTAAATGCATAGAATGTTCTCAACCTGGCTATAATGCAGTTCAGAAGGAAAGGGTCAGATGTTTTCACTGATGCAAATACACTATCACCCTAGCAAAAAACCCAAAACCAACCAAAAACTTGACAGCAGACTTGGTTCCATTAACACACAAGTTTGGAATCAGGAACAAGGAAGATGATTGTCTCACAGAATCCACACTAATCAAATAGACCACTTCCAAATCAGTGACCTGACTGCACATGATACAGACAGATGCAGGCAAAGCCTGAACACAGTGTCCGCCCAAAGACATTAACCTGCAAGCATGTATTAACTCAGCAAGAAAGCGTGTGGCATATATCGAGGTAAACTAAGAGTTAAAGGAAGATGAGAGCTGTGTCTTTCTTGTTCACAGCTATCCCCTAGCACCATGTCTGGTAGGAAGCCGATCCCAAGAAGTATCTTTTAAGACAGTAATTTAAAACACTTGTGGAGTAGTTGCATTTTGGGTAGCAGCTGCATTCCCTGTGCAGCTGCATGTAATGCAAAACTAACCTGACGAAGCACAGGAGGCGCTGCCATGCAGAAAGAGCTAACCACAGTTGGGAATCCCATTTGGCTTTGAAATTGTGTATTTCAAATTTTTAAAAAATTACTAAAAATTTTTGTTGTTCAGAGGCATGGTCTTGCTATGTTGCCCAGGCCAGAGTGCAGTGGCTGTTCACAGGTACAATCCCACTACTGATCAGCACAGGAGTTTTGACCTGCTCCCTTTCTGGCCTGGGGTGGTCCACTCCTCCTTAGGCAACCTGGTGGACCCTGCTCCCAGGAGGTCACCATATTGATGTCGAACTTAGCGCGGACACCCATCTTCATAGTGCACTACAGCCCAGAAGTCGTGGACTCAAGTGGCCCTCCTGCCTCAGTCTCCCGATTAGCTGGGACTCCAGACACAGGTTAATGTGCCTGGCAATGTTTCAAATTTTTTGCCTAAAGGGAGAATTCAGTGAAATATTTTATTAGTGAATTCAAATATGCCCAATCTCACATAAAATACAATGGCACCCTGAAGACAGATATATTGCCTTAGCAAATATTAATTGAGGCCTGTACTGCCAATTACATTTTAGGTGCTAATGATACAGCTATTATTTAGCTATTTCTGTAAATTGTTTGGCGATTGTCTAAAGCACCTCTGTGAAACTTAGGCTTGAACATGACCTTTTCCAGACCAACTCACTTATTTCATCAATGAAGGAAATAAAGTCAAGAGAATTAAAGTCACTTGCTTAGTCTCATGATTACTGTGGAACTCAGTCAGTAATAGAGTGATTTGCAGATGCTTATTCTAGCAAGTATTCAGTACCTACTTAGTGTTGCAAATAAGCAGGTGAAGGCGCATATTTATGGAAGGACTGCAGAAATAGCATAGGCTTATCCTTAATAAATATTCTTTTAATCTTCTTAACATTCTCAAAATCAAACTTTTTTCCAGATTCTGTTTTTATATATGTTTAACCAAAATTTTCTTTTAAAAGTTTCTTTTAAAAGAAGCAGGTGCATGTGTGTGAGAGAGAGACTGAAAAAAAGTTTAACAAAACAAAAAATACTTATCTTTACTACCTGCTATCCTATTTTATTTTAAATTGATTTCATGTTCCGCTAACAGGTAGCAACATTTGACCAACACTGTTCTAGAGCACATTCGGCTGGCTCATTCTTACTCTACATTCAATCATTAGCTCACGTGTCATCTCTTCGAAGAAGCCTTCTGGGAGACTTCCAAGCATAAATCAGCCATGCTCTTCTTGGAGGGCCTGAAATAAGTGACAGCGAAGATTCGGGGAACAGACAGATTCAGGTGAAAGTAGGTGGTGGCACTGGGATGCCTCTCTCTGCCATGCCTGAGCCCCACATTGAAGCAGGAGCCCCTAAAACCCACAGCAGGCTCTCCCCAGTGCTGGTCAATTTCCTGTGCACCTGTGCACTCAGCACTTCCTGGCACATCAGGAGTGCTCCATAAGCAACTGTTGAAATAACTGCCGGGCACGGTGGCTGATGCCTGTAATCCCAGCACTTTGGGAGGCTGAGGCACGTGGATTGCCTGATGTCAGGAGTTCAAGACCACCCTGGCCAACATGGTGAAAACCGCTCTCTACTAAAATACAAAAAATCAGCCAGGCATGGTGGCGGGCACCTGTAATCCCAGCTACCCAGGAGCCTGAGGCATGAGAATTGCTTGAACTCTGGAGGCAGAGGTTGCGGTGAGCCGAGATCATGCCACTGCACTCCAGCCTGGATGACAGAGCGCAACTCCATCTCCAACAACAATAACAACAACAACAACAACAACAACAACAACTTTAGGGAGCCAATGACAGAGCTGACCCTACAAGCCAATAAAAGCACCCATCCATCAGAGTCTGCACAGTGGTAGCAATGGACTGAATGTGGCCTGCAGATGTGTTTCATTTGGCCTCTCCAGTTCATAAAACTACACAAAAAGCATTTAAAAATTGAGAGGTTTCACAAAATTCCAGATTTGTAGCTTTGCTTGTCAGCTCACCAGAGTCATCCTCATGCTGGTTACCCCCAGCATCCACTCTCCTACCACACATGAGAAAGCCCAGTCGCTGAGCTGATCTCCCAGGTCCAGCCAGGAACTCACAAGCCTTATCAGGGTTTGATTTCTGCCTCCTGTAGCAGATAATGGTAGAAAATCCTGCACAGCATAATAGTTTAAGGCTTGGTGGATGAGCCTCCAGCCAGCTGGGGGGAGGAGAGCATAACAAAACGGACTCTTTTCACTCAAGGCAGCACAAACCCTCCTATGTGTCTGTGGTCTTTTCCCAGGGGTAAAAGACTGCCTGCGATAACTGTCTTTACTCTCCTCTCTCTGGGATGAGATGAAAAAAAAAAAAAAAGAGTGAAATCACAGGAAATAAGGACCAGAATTAGAACATTTTATTTTTCCTTGTATCCTCTGGCATAAAATAACACTATTTTTCGCAGATGGGTTTTCAATAAAGTTGGGAGCAAGGCTGTGGAAAAATTTTTAAATGCTGTATGGGTCTTAAAATGCCAGTTGTTCAGACATAAAAATGTGTTTCCTCCCATGAACACATCTCCCTGGGAAGCCCAATCACTCTCAATCAAAATGGCTTCCAATCAAAATCTAAACATATTTTTTTAAACTGAAATTGACAAGCTGATTCTGAAATTTATAAAGAAATGTGAAGACCTTAGAAGATCCAAAATAATTTTGAAAAAGAATGAAGCTGGAATAATTACACTACTTGATTTTAAGACATCCTAAAGCTACAGAAATTGACAGTGGGTATTAGTGAAAAGGTAGACAAATAGATCAATAAAACAGGAGAAAGTTCAGAAATATATTTACACCCATATGGAAACCTTTCGACAAAGGTGCAAAGGCAGTTCAGTAGAGAAAGGATAGTTTCTTCAACAAGTGATGCTAAAACAACTGACTCTCCATACGCACATGCACACATGTGCACACACACATGCAGACATACACAAGAACTTAAGGCAAACCCCATATCATATACAAAAAGTAACTCAACATGGATCATAGACCCAAATGGAAAACCTAAAACTATGGAACTTCCAGAAGAAAACATAGATGAATTACTTGCAACCTTAGCTTAGGCAAAGAGTTCTTTAAAATGGCACCATACTAAAAGCATGATCCATAAAAGAATAAATTGATAAACTGGATGTCATCAAAATTTAAAACTTCTGCTATCTGAAAGACACTGTTTAGAAAATTAAAGGACAAACCAGTGACTAGGAAGAAAATATTTGCAAATCACATCTTGTAAAGGACTTGTATACAAATACATACAAGTAATTCTCAAAGCTTAAAAAAAAAAAGACCCAGTTTTTTAAATGGGCAAAGATTTGGACAGACACTTCAGTTAAGAAGATACATGGATGACAAATAAATACATAAAAAGACGCTCAATATCACTCTCTAGAGAAATGTAAATGAAAATCACAATGCGATACCACTCTACTCAAATTAGAATGGTTGCCAGTCACAGAAGGACAAATACAACATGATTCCACTTATTTGAGGTATCTAATATAGTCAAACAGAGAAGAGTGGATGCTAGGGAGGAACCACTACTGGGAGAAGGGGGAAATGAGGAGTTGCTGTTCAACAGGTATGCTTTCATTTATGCAAGATGAGTAATTTCTAGGGATCTGCAACATGGTATCCACAGTGTGTATATATACATATATATATAGTAATTTCTAGGGATCTGCAACATTGTACCTATAGTTAACAATACCGTGTAGATCTCATGTTAAGTGTTCTTAACACAATAAAAATTTTGGTTAAAATTAAGAAGACTGAAGACAAGGTTGGCACAGATGTGGAAGAAATGGAACTCTCATACACTGCTGATAGAATCATAAAATGGGACAAGCACTTTAGAAAACGGTTTGGCAGTCACTTAACATGTTATACATCTACCATACAGTCTAGCCATTTCACTTCTAGATGTTTAACAAAGAGAAAAGAAAGCCCATGTCCATGCAAAGACTTGTAAATGAATGTTCCCAGCAGCTTTATTTGTAATAGCCAACAACACAAATGTCTGTCAACAGGTGAATGGATAAACAAACTATGGCATATCTGCAAAATGAAACACTGTTCTACAGTATAAGGAACAAAGTATTAATACACACTTCAACATGGAAGAATCTAAAAATAATTAAGTGGAGTGCAAGTAGCCAGACAAAAGAGAATGCTGTAGAACTCCATTTACGTGAAATTCTAGGAAATGAAACCAACACACAATGACAGAAAGCAGATCCATGTTTGCCTGGAGATGGGGGTGATGGGAAGAAGGAATTACAGAGGGGCAGGAGAAAATGTTTAGGGGTCACAGATAGGTTCATCATTCTGATTATGGCAATGGTTTCATGGGTATATAAGTGTGTGGAAACATCAAATTACATACTAAGAACTTGTGCACTTTACTATATGTCAATTATACCTCAATGAAGTTTGGGTTTTTTGGGTTTGTTTTGTCCCCTTCTTGTCCCTGGCCCCACTTCACTGGGTTAGGTCCTGTTCCCTAGACTCTCCCAGAATACTGCAGACTGGCCACCACAGTCTTTAATACTGTGTACAGTTTTCATCTAATTATTAGGTTGAGTCATTTGACATTGCCAATATTCTACCATTTCTGATCTACAACAACTGCAGTTTCACGTGGCTCAACCTAACACTTGCTTGCCAGCCATACTTGACAGTGAGCTCGCTGAGGTCTGGGAGTATCTGGCTCAGCAATGTTTGCTGCGTGAAGGTGGTGATACTCTGAAAGTTCTCGCCAGCCACTCCTCTGTTGTGTCCTCACAAGGAGCTGAGGAAAAGACTCCCGTGGGCCCTGCCTTTACAGCCTTCTCTCTTTCATCCATTTAAAAATCATTCCAACACCCAGTACTGTAAGACCTCCTTTTTGCACAGTTTTAAAACTTCCCATTTGGAAATCAGCTTTCAAAGCAACAGAAACACATCCCTAGGCTGCTGGAAGCAGAGGATATGGCTTTGAAAACGTAAAAAGTATTAAACATTTAAAACAACTATAAATCACAGGAAGACTCAGGATCCTGACATCTCTCCGAGGAAAAATTCCAGAGGCTGCAGCACTTTAAAATAATATCATGTGCTTTGGTTCTAGTCTTGGCTGCTTCTCCCTTGGAACAACAAAAAGAATCGTGCCAGCTATTAAAGGCGGTCTTGTTATATAATGCAGTTAATCTCACATACTCTTCCCTGTGGGATTTAACCCAAGTTTCACAGTGGTCTATTTTATTTAGCATTGATAGTTTTATTCATTTCTTATTAAAGAAATCTTTCCACAAAATTGGCTGCTCTCTCAGCCTTGGCTTGAGAAGGAAGAATATCTGAATTAAAAATCTGTGCAACAGATGGACCTCAGTTACAAAGAATATCTCTGGCTTCAGAAGTCCCTCATAGAGGCAGGTGTCAAGCATGTTAATAAGTTCCGGGCTTTCAGATTTTCCTGAAGACAGTTCAGCCCTGCCATTCATGCACTTTATAGGTAGAAGAGAAAATAAAAGTACAGAATTCCATAAATACTTGTCAGATTCTAGGGATGTATTTGTCTCACTTTTTGTTCATTTAAAAGGAACTGTGCTCGTATTAGTGGGGAAGACAAAACATCAGGGAGATGAAGGGAGGAGGCAGAGGGGCCATGCTGCCGATATGCCTGTCTTCCTCTGTGGCATCAAAGGGTCTGAAAAGTTAGGGAGAGAGGTACTGGACATCCTGCTTGCCCTTTTTTGGTGTCGGTAGCTTCTCCTTTTACCAGAAAGACGTTAAGCAAAACAGATTCTCACAGTCTTATACTGCTGTGCTTCTCCTAGGCTTAACCAGCCCTATGCTTTATCTCCTAGATTTTGGGTGGATAACAGAGAAGAGAAATAAGAGAAGTCATTTCCCTCTCCACCATATGACAAATATGACACATGCTCCATTCCAAGCTTAGAAACAGTTTCTAACACAGCCCCTTCCGGTTCAGAGAGTTTTGAGATAAGTGTGCTCCCTCCTCCTATCATTTTAAAACAAGGAGAAGGGAAAACAAAGGAAACACTTTTACTCCTAAAGCTGTCACCACAAGATAGGTATCACCATCATCTCCCCGCAACGGGTCACTAATATTTGGAGAAGCTGAATAACTTGCCCCAAATCACTCAGACTAGTAAGTGACAGAGAGCCTGTCTGGCTCCAGGTCTGTCTGGCTCCAGAGTCAGTGCTCTTCTAGATGATTCTCTATGTCCTGCTAAGTCTCTGGTTAGATGAATGTTGACAAATCTCTTGAGTGAAAAAGAGGATTACTGGGCAGTAATTTTGGGTTAGTTCAAGTATAATTCCCAAACTATGCAGATACCAGAGACACCTAAATGGTTGAGCCTAGAACCAATGTGGGAAGAAAATGACTGCAGAGAAGAGTGCTCCCTTAATTCATTTTACAGCCTGAGGGAAACTGCCCTCATCAAACAGTTATGGGGTTAGATGTTCTTTAACAAAAAATACCAACAGCAAAAACTTATTTTCATGATTGATTTGGAACAAGCCCCTTGTATTAATGAATACATACTTGTGACACCTATCTGAGCAAAAAGATAATGTAAACATTTAATTGGCAACAAGATGGGTGGTCCAAAGAAACAGCTGTAATTCACTCCACCTCCCTCTACATGCTTCACTCTATCCAGGGGCAGCTTTTACCTCCTGCTGGGTTATCACATTCCATGGACAGAAGAGCCATTTCCCCTGGGCAGGAGATGCAGACACCACAATCGGCATTTAAAGTTCTGGTAAACAAATATTATCACTTCTAAGAGTGACTGGCTTCAGGAATACCACTCAGGAGAAGGCTAGGTTTCAGCTTCAGCTACGATAATGTGTCATAGAATGATGCGTTCTAATATATTCTTCGGTGTTAACACGACAGTTCCCTAAGGAAACTGCACTTGGACAAATATACTCTTCAAAGCAATTTTTTGGACTTCTTTTCCGGCAGCAAGGTACTTCTTTTAAAAAGAAAGAAATAAGCAAAACAACACAAAACCCCATGTAATATTCTTTCAACCTACTTCCTGGTTGTGTGTATGTGTGAGTGTGTGTGTGTGTGTGTGTGTGTGTGTGTGTGTTTTCCAAAAAGCACAGAAGCAGCTTTTATGGTTAGAAAATTGAAGTGCTATCAAACCTAGGAAATTACAGGGATGAAAAATGAAACAGCTTATCTATGTACATCCCATCTGCTTTTGGTTTTGTGTTTTGCACAATCCATTACTGGAAGCATTGGAAAGTATGCTGAGACACTGAAAATGAGACCAGGGTGTGTCCTACAGCAGCCTAGAGGTGAGGGTAACATTGCCACTGAGCTTGCACCAAAACTCACAGACTCAAAGGGCGGTTTCCAGGAAACATCAAAGTAGGGTATTACAAATAAAAACAAAACACACACCAAACGGAGCCAGTGTTTTGGAACATGGTAAAAAGCAACTTTCCATTCACTGGGGAAACGCCATGTATTTCATTATTTTGTCAGTTTGGGTCACTGTGTTCTCCACAACTCAGCACTTTTACTGCAGAGGGAAGTTGTTCCCAAGCTGCTTCAACTGTAGACTCTCTGATATTTGACAATTTCCCAGGACTGTGCAGCTGGGTTTTAATGATGTGCGCTCCTTCTAGTACAGTCTCTTTAAACCTCTCCATTCCAACAGCCTTGCTTCTTTCTCTTCTGACTATTCCTCACTCCACGTCCCACCTCTGTGGCCTACTTGTAGGCTCTCCCTGAATTCTCAACACAATCATTATCTCCACTTCTGCGTGAACCACAGGCAAGGAAAAATACCTTACTTCTAAAAAGACCAAGTTAGACACGATGAGAATAGCAATGGATTCACACTTCAAGTAAATAAATGCCTGAACTGAAGAGGTATTATAATGAATGAACATTCTTTGCCTGGAAGAACTTAGTGGCAGAAAATTCTTAAGCGAAAAAGAAAACAGCTTTCTACCCTGTTGATCCAACCAATTAATGAAAGTACAACATTTGTAGAAGTAATTTGAAAAAATTGTTTTAGTCGAAGGGTAGGAAGTGAAAAGGGACAGTGCTAAGTTATTAATCCACTGATCACTCTTTTGATGTATTCTTTAAGAGGGTCAGAGGAACAGGCCCTTGGGAGTCTAGAAATCAAATCAACAATGCTAGCATATTCTGTTTTTGTTGTTGTTGTTGTGAGCACAATTTCTGCTCACTGCAACTTCCACCTCCTGGGTTCAAGCGATTCTCCTGTCTCAGCTTCCTGAGTAGCTAGGATTACAGGCACCTGCCACCACGCCAGGCTAATTTTTGTATTTTCAGTAGAGACATGGTTTCACCATGTTGACCAGGCTAGTCTTGAATTCCTGACCTGGTGATCCTCCTGCCTTGGTCTCCCAAAGTGCTGGGATTACAGGTGTGAGCCACTGTGCCCAGCCAATGCGAGCATATTCTTAAATGAATACATTTTGTTTGCATAAATCATCATGTTCATTAGTCTGCTGTTGTAAGGAGATGACAATCCATGAAATCATAAAACTGATTTCCATTTTTGAGCAATTGCACAGAGATTTGAAAGAAAAAATTTGATTTATCTATGTATGTCTAGAGAAAAATATTTCTCTTGCTGACACAATATTCTAATTACATTGGCTTAATCATTACAGAGTGTTAATATATGCAGAAGTTCTTAGATATACTTTTACATGGATAAAGGGAGCACCATTAAGTATCATTAAACCTTTTCTAGACTCCAATGAGAAACAAAAAACAGAATAATCCAACAGAGACAAAACCCAAAAGGTGACTGCATCTAACACTGAACTTCCTGCCACGGCTTCTTTTTGGGAACTTGTCCCATCACTACTTTTTCCTTCTCCCAAACAGTCTGCTTCTCTATTGCTTATGAAGAAGGAGCCCAGGGTCACCACAAGGATGAGGTCTGGAGTTGCCCATGCCAAACTTTGTCTCAGCTTCATGACAACGATTCACAGTGGTACAAAGAGGATGCAGTATCGGGGGATGCGGGGGTTGTCAAGGTTCATTTCCCTATGAAATGATGTAACCTCCTCCTCTAAAGACAACAGGAAGATTTTTCCGTCTTTCTTCAGGTTCTGAGACTGTGGTTGATTGTGCCTCTTGATTGGTGAAAGCCATTGTTCCCCAAGGCAAAGGACAAATTTCCCTTTTTTGCAGTGTTCTGCCTGTCCACAGTAATTCTAAGGGAGTGGCAGGGTAGGATGGGGAATCAAGCCTAAAGAAGAAAAGGCCTTTCAATTCTTTTTGTGCCACTGACTCATTGCTGTCTACATCTTTTTTTTGAGACTGAGTCTTCCTCTGTTGCCCAGGCTGGAGTGCAGTGGTGCAATCTCAGCTCACTGCAGCCTCTGCCTCCCAGGCTCAAGCAATTCTCGTGCTTCAGCCTCCCAAGTAGCTGGGATTGCAGGCGCCCACCACCAGGCCTGGCTAATTTTTATATTTTTAGTAGAGATGGGGTTTCACCATGTTGGCAAGGCTGGTCTCGAACTCCTGGCCTCAAGTGATCCACCCGCCTCAGCCTCCCCAAGTGCTGGGATTACAGGCATGAGCCACCACACCCGGCCTGCTGTCTACATCTTGATGTTCACATCCCTTAAAGAGTGGCAACCCAACTGACTCCCCACCATCCTGCAACACCACAAGGAAGAGGCTGTGCCCCTCTCAAAAGCTGTTCAGATTTCATTTTCTCTGTCATTTTCAATCCTCTCTATTTCTCTACCTTTCTTCTTTGGTCTAGTTTCATGCAGGGTATGAGATATTCTTAGAATACCATCCTGGCCCTCCAGACCATATGTTCCCATTTTCAAGTGGCAACAGATATAAGCAAAACAACTAAAAGGCACGTTGGCTAGCAGTCACAGCAGGAAGGATAATTAATCAAGTTACACAGTGAGTTTCTTTTTTGTTTTCCACTGAGAGGTAGCTATGGTTCAACAGAGGGAATAGGGGACTGGGAGTCAGAAGCCATTAGATGCATCATGATCCAGTACATGACCTAGAGACCGATGTGCCAGCTCTCTGGTCTCACCTGCCAAACCTATAAAATGAAGAGGTTCAATTAGCTTAGGAGTTACAAACGTCAATGTCTACAGGGGCCTGTTAGGGAATATAAATGAGCATAGAACACAGAGCTATGCGGGCTGGGGAGAACTGGGGCAGGCATGCTCCATCTCAGGGGACAGTGGCAGCTCGGAAGCAGTCAACTGTCGCCCTGAAAGAAGGGTCCAATGTCTCCACATCTGCTAATCTTTGAGGAGAAGCCATGAGTCTATATTTTAGGTAAAATCTCTATTTTAAATAGTGTCAACTAATTAAAAAGATTTTTAAATGCTGTGAGCCAGGCAAAATGTGTCTGCAGGCTGGCTACAGCCCTCAGGAGCACAGTCTTTTGCCTCTGCATTAGGCAGTGTCTCTAAGCTCTCTTTAAGAGGTAACATCCTATGATCTACTCTAGAGCATGTTTTTACAGCAGAATCTCCTTCCTGATGAAT
Source organism: Mandrillus leucophaeus (assembly GCF_000951045.1). Taxonomy (NCBI): domain Eukaryota; kingdom Metazoa; phylum Chordata; class Mammalia; order Primates; family Cercopithecidae; genus Mandrillus; species Mandrillus leucophaeus. The sequence continues at coordinate 853,380 of NW_012104554.1, forward strand.
GGCCATTTGATAATGCAGCCAGAAATGACACAGCACGGGACCGCAGGTGACAGGACAGAGCTGGGATTTGATCTGGAGCTAAAGGGCAATAGGAAACCAAGAGGGACTGGGCATGGGGGTGATACCGGAGAGAAATGGGGCATGATCCAATTTACATTTTCACAAATTCATCCTGACCGATGTGGGAAGAAAAAACTGAAAAGAAGAATCACTGTACTTGGTCAAGCCAGTGTGGCAAACACATGAGCGCCAGCTGAGTGGCAAGCAATGGGGAAATCTGGTCTCTGGGCTGCATAAAGGCCTGACCCAGTGATGCGTCTTCTCAGAGGGGACCACGCTTTTTTCTTTCTTTCTTTTTTTTCTTTTTTTTGAGACAGAGTCTTGCTCTGTCACCCAGGCTGGAATGCAGTGGCATGATCTCGGCTCACTGCAAGCTCTGCCTTCTGGGTTCACGCCATTCTCCTGCCTCAGACTCCCAAGTAGCTGAATCTACAGGTGCCTACCACCATGCCCAGCTAATGTTTTGTATTTTTTCTTTTTTAGTAGAGACGGGGTTTCACCGTGTTAGCCAGGTTGGTCTCTATCTCCCGACCTTGCGGAGCACACTTTTTCTATATCAAGGTGACCTGTAGGTTTTCTAGTCACAGGGCCGGGATAAAACAAGATGGCAAGCTAGAAAGTTCCTACAGGGGAGGGATGATGATTCTTGAACTCAGATGGAGGCCAGTGGCTGTGGAGGAAAAAAAAACACAATCTCCAAAGATATTGAGGAGGTAGAATGGACATCTGTTTGTAACCGATTAAATACAGGGGCAAGACAGAGGGAAGCATCAAAGGGGGCTGATGGTCCAGTTTCTACCTTGAATGACTGGGTGGCTGGTAAGGAAAAGACTGAAGGAGGAGCAGGTAGACATGGGAACCAGAGATGACTTTTGAACATGTGAAGCGTGAGATGCCTGGGTGGTATCAGAGTGAAAAACGTCAAGTCAATGACTAGATTTGCAGAACCCACGTGGGTTTGAGTTACAGAATCAATCCCTTTGAACTCTGGAGTTTTCTTTGCTCATTATTTTTGAAGTCCTCTGTTGGCTAACTCTAATATGAAAAGAAACAGTTAATCTATATACCGAAGAAGATTTTTCACTGATTCTCCTTTGGTTACATGGTGCAACCCATAGTCAGCTCCCTGCCCTCTTACACACACCAAGTAACAAGTACTTCTATAGTGTTTGCCCTACCAGGCATTGTTCTGAGTATTGACCCTGTGTTAGCCTGCTTACCTCTCACAACTGCCCTGAGGGATAGCTATCATATTATCTTTACCTTCTTTTTTTTTTTTAGTTTTCTGTATCTTCACTTTCCTAAATGAGGAAACTGATGCACAGAGAGATGAAGTAACTTGCCCAGTGTGAACAGGCCAGAGATGTTTAATCAGAATTTGAACCAAGTAATCTGGCTCCTGAGTCATGCCTTTAACCACCACACATTAAGCTTTGCTGCCTCTTCAAATGTCAGAAATGATATTCAAGGTTACTTTTAGTTCTCACCCTTCCACATTAAATACCCCTGCTCCTCGCTTGAGCTGGTTTCTAGATGGTCCCCTCCTTCATAAGCCTTATTTTCCTGCTCTTGAGCAACTAAAGTTTGCTGGCTTGGACCATGCGTATGAATGAGTCTTCTCTTCTGGATGAAGGGCAGGAACCAGGTCCTGTGTTTATTCCTTCTGAATCCTTTAAAAAGCTGCCAAGAGTACGCACACAGAGCAAGCCCTCGTAGGCGGACAGGGCAGGCCAAGTAGGGACAATAGGCCTGCCCACATGGGTGACATGAGTCAGCTGGGAATATACTTTTATCTGTCACAACCTTAATTAAGGGAAAAGGTCTTATTTTGTAAAATACTGCACTTGTAGCTAGAAATGTCAACATAATGAATTGGCTAATTGTTCCCTCTTGCTGCAGATCTTCGCCAGCATGGTCTCTAGATCACGGCATTGAAGCTGGAAGGCAGCTTACCTGGTTGCACTCTATGACAGGACTGACCTATGTTATGGCACGGCTGCTGTGGGGCCAGGCCGCCTCTCACCAGGTTTTGGATCGTGCTCTGTCTCTTTGGGAGGATTTTTCAGGGACAGAGTCTCCCCAGTTCTCTCACCCTGTGGTTTTCCTTCCTATCCTGTTCCTTAGGGGCTGAGAAGTGTCAGAGAACAGCCACTGTCTGCTCCCTGCCAGGGGTTTGGGGACACTCCTTTTGGCTGCCACTGGGTCACTCCTCGCCCCGCCCCATGCCCCCTCTGCAGATATTTCTAACTCATAAACCCCTGCATGCCTCCTCTGCCAACTGGCCTCTATCACTCCCATGGCTTACGTTCCTCCCCACCTCTCACCCGCTAATATCTCAAGACAAAACCTGTCTAGGAAGGGAGCCCAGAAGACACGTGTCACCTGGCCTGCACAGCAGCTCCATCCCTGCCCAGGAAATGGAGGCCTCAGGCAACTGAACTTACTGAAGACATTGGTCCTAAGGGTTACCCCTGGGAAGGGGCTAGGGAGTGGGGAGTGGGGAGGTGTGAAGGAGAGGCCGCCTTTTCACTAGGTCCCTGTTTGTATCACATCTTCTTCAAATATAAATATTTAGATTTTCAGCAATAATCTAACTCTCCTAGCTCTGTTTCCAAGTGCATTAAATAACCTTCAGATAATAGTCTAGCTCTTCACACAAGGTTTTCTATATAGAGAAAAATAGGCTGACCTGCAAGCGTGCATGTTCGTGTCCTTGTAGGAGGAATTTTTCTCTTAACTCATTAATAAACAGGTGTTCTGATTTATACACCAGTTCATGAATCTGTTTCTCCCATCTCTTTTCTGAGCCTGATCTGCTCTGGGTCCGGGAATCCCTTGGTTTGCGAACCTGAGGACCAGACCCGGAGAGGGGGACCCTGGTGGGGCCCTGCCCATCCACAAGGTACTGCAGCGTGGCCAGCAGCCTCCCTCTGGTCTTGGAAAGCAGCTTGTCTTCCTATGACAGGCTAAGGTTGCAACAGTAGTAGCAACAGCTCCCATATTCTGGGTCCCCAAGAGAAGGCAGGCCAACCGGATCCCTGATTGGCTGTAGAATGACCGAGTGAGAGGAGACAGTCACGCATTCCCAGCCCGGGCTTCCTGAAGAAGGAAAGTCAGCCATCAAATGGAAAACCAATTGAGAAATCTAAGGGCTACCGAGACTGGATCTGAAGCCCCCAACCTGCTTTATGATGAGGTGCTCCTCATCTGATGCATGTTTGTGGTTGAGGAGTAGAGGAAGAAAAGGGAAGAGATGTTATGAAAAAGAGGAAAAGAAGGATGACTAAGAAGGGGCAGGCAGGTTTCCACCAAGAAAGGAAATTCAGCCCGCCAACCATAAAGAATGAAATGGCGACAGCCACTGCCACCTTGGAGGAGTTGCTTAACCTCTGCTGCCTCTGTTTCCTTTTGTGGAAAATGAGGATAATGACAGCATCGACCTCAAATGGTTGTTCCACTGATTCAACAGGGTCATAGATGTAAAGCACTTTGCCTGGCTAAGCTCCATGTTCCCTGTCCCGACCCCGACTCCGCAACAACAAGCACTCACACAGCTGAACACAGACAGCTCTTGGCCATTGAAAACACATTTCAAATACTTCAGAGCCACGTGGGGAGAGACCTGGCCAGAAGTCACAGTCTCTGGAAGGACCAGATCTGAGTCTCTGGTGGACCTCCTACCAAATTAGGAGACAGTGACAGCGACAAGGAGAGACTTGAACAATCACCTGGTCTAATACCTTTTATATTTGTATACCATGAATGAGTCAAACGAGATTAAGATACAATGAGAAAAAAATGAATTACTTTAAAAATAGTATATTTGTAAAATTATTCAGTAAAGTTCTATAGGACTAAGCCCTCTAATTCCTAGCAAGCAACCACTTCTCCAAATCCAGACCTCTCATTTCAAATCACTAGTCCTCTCTGCCAAGGTTTGAACCCTGCTACTTCACATAGCCTTGCAAGTAAGTCTTAGCAGAAACCGTCTTGTTTAAAGCCTGTGACCCTAGTGCACAGACCAGGGCAGGGAGTAGGTGATGGTAAACTCCACCTGCTGCACCCCCATTCCCCATCCATTGTCATTCTACAGGGATGGGAAGTCTCCTGCCTAGACAGGTGAACTGGGTAGAAGCAGAGGAACTGCTGAAAGCCATCGCACTAGAGCCACACTACCCAATATGGCAGCCACTAGACACGTGTGGCTACTGAGCACTTGAAATGGCCTGTGTCCTAATTGAAGTGTGCTCTAAATGTGAAGTGCTCACCAGATTTTGAAGACTTAGTATAAAAGAAGCATAAAATATCTCATTAATTGTTTTCTGGCAGGGCATGGTGGCTCACGCCTGTAATCCCAGCACTTTGGGAGGCTGAGGCAGGCAGATCACTTCAGGTCAGGAGTTCGAGACCAGCTTGATCAACATGGTGAAACCCTGTCTCTGCCAAAAATACAAAAAAAAAAAAAATTAGCTAGGCATTATGGCACACACCTATAATCCCAGCTACTTGGGAGGCTGAGGCAGGAGAATCCCTTCAACCCAGAAGGCAGAGGTTGCAGTGAGCTGAGATCACACCACTGCACTCCAGCCTGGGTGACAGAGCAAGACTCCATCTCAAAAAATAGTAAATAAGTAAATAAATAAATAAAATTCAAGTCTTTAAAAAATAATAATCTATTCCTTTCATGTTGAAATAATAATACTTTGAATATACTGGGTTAAATAAAATATATCATTCAAATTAATGTTACCTATTCTTTTTACTTTTAAAAATGTAGCTACTTCCAAATGTAAAACACATATGTGGCTCCAATTTGTGGCTTGCATGATATTTCTGTTAGACAGCCCTACTCTAGAATCAGCTTTCTGTGTTCTTTCTGTTTCACCATTACCCCTACTGTCCTCATGGTTTATCCTTACTCTTCACAGGAGTGAGCAGTGACACCGGGGCAAGCTAACTAGCTATTCCTGGTCCTTTGTAACACTGGAAAAGGAGAGAATAAACTAAAATCATAATCTTTTGGTGGGTGGTTTCATTCCCCCCTCCCAATGATCACAGCAATTTCTGAATGTAATACAATGCATGAAAGATTTAACGGGCTTCAGTTTACTCACCAGTAAAAATGAAGACATTTGGCTAAATAATCCCACAGGCTCACAAAATTTAAAAGCTAAGAGACTTTAGGATTACCTGGCCCCGTGGTTTTCAACCCAATATAAAACACACTTTTTATAACAAACATTTTATAGTACTCTACTAATCCGGTATAAAATCCATAGATCATATTACCTGCCCATGTTTTTAAATTAATATAACGTGAAAACTATAATACAAAGAAGAAATGAAAATAGCTTACATAAAATGTTGTATATTTCAGTATGTGGATACTCTGCTTGATTGCTCTAAAGAACAAGGGAGGCTCAGATTCTTGGACCTGTAGAATAACCACGAATGTGATATCACAATGCAGACAGATATAGGTGTGTTGCTTAGTGACTCAAACATCATTAGTATTTGCTATAATTTGATTTTCTGGAGATTATTAATAACTCTTGGTAAAGTTCTGAGCAAAATAAAGTACAATCTTACCTCTACTTATACATACTCCTGGAAAATTCAGTGCATATTTTCAGACATGACAAATACTATATGTTTACATAGAAAACATAGTCGGATTCCTTGAATGTCTGGCGGGACATGAAAATCAGGCCGGATATGGCCAGGTGCTTGCTTTGTGGGATTGCCCAGAGCATTGTTTAGCAGTTCTGCGCCTGCCCATCCAATGTCACCAGCACCCCACCCCCAATCATTGTGACATCTAAAGAGCTACCCTCACAGACTGCTACCAGCACCCGAGGGGGTGATTTCAACCTCTGTAGAGAATCTCTTTCAAACACTGCATAACTTGAGCAAAATGTGGGGCACAGATATTAGATCTAGGAATGGTAATTTTTTTTAAGAAAACATTGTACATACACATGATCACGTAGGTTTCACAATTTATGTGGCTGGTTTCATACATCCCTGTTGGCTCTGTTACATTTCCAGTTATGAAAATGACTTGTCTTCTGAGATGCTTTGCTTGTGTCCTTACTTGACAAAGGAGGCCTGGAGGCTCAGAGAGTTGGTGGCAGGCGAAGCTGGAGAACACAGGCTTCGTGACTGCCAGTTCCGTGCTCTCAGGCTTGCTTCCTCTGGCACTCTCCAAAGTTTGGAGGACGTCACGGCAGCAGTTGTGCCAGTTGCAACACTTCTGACTCTGACTGCGGTGTTTACTCTCAGAGCCTCGGCCTTTGCTGCTTACATAGGATTCTAGGATTCGTGATGGAGGCAGATTAAATATTTAGATCCCTCAAACAAGTTAAATTACAATTGGGCTGGATTCCCACTGGGTAATCCCACTTGAACCTTGTGTACTCTGGGGGGAACATGAACTTTACTCGTTTCATTCAAAACTCGCATGAACAGAGAGTGAAGCTGGCTCCTCTCCATCTCCCCCGCCCCCACAAAAAAAACTGCTTATCTCGGAATGAAAAATCCATCCAGTTCCTTGGAGGATTCGCTTTGCCTTGCCCCATAGCAGACACAGTGTGCGTATTCAGCGGGAACAATTTGCTCATGCCAAGAAACTAGATCCTGTTTGAATGACAGTAGTTATGGGACAACAATATGTCTACAGCCCACACCAAAGCATGGCTTGTACTTTATGGCTGGCATTGCCCCAGCAGAGAATCGGAAGGCAGCTGAGAAACCTCTCATGGCCACTGGACTCTGACAACCATCTCTACTGCCCTCGCTTGCCCTTAACTGCCTATACCCCTTAATTTGGGCTTTTGGTCTAGGAGCAATATCCTTTGGCTCCAAGTCAATTTCTGTCCTGCGGCTCTCTCGGTAGCTGGGGGAAAGGGTGATTCTGGCTGGCCCTGGACTCTTAACTGTTCTCAGAGTCCCCAGGAACATCTTTTTTTCTTCTTTCTTTCTTTTTTTAAAAGCCTATAGACTCTTTCTGTTTCCTCGGCAGCTCTAAGCTCATCCTGCCCCCTCCCCTAGCTCAGTTCCACACCCCCACTCAGGACAGTGGTGCCTTAATGTCCACAGAACCCAAGTCAAGCCCATGTCATGCCAGCAGGTGTCCCTTGTTGCTGGGACTTGGACCATTGAGGCCCTCTGGGCTTTGAGATAATTTGTCATCTACACTGATACACGAGCCAGGGAACTCAACCTAAAATAGTTACAGGTGGGACAGAAGAAACAAACGAAACTGGGCATCAAGATTTCTCCAACTGACACACATAATGTGAATGTGAGAGAAAGCATAGGAGAAAAGATCCGTAAAGGAAGAAGAAAAGGTCATGGAAAGAGAAAGGAAGTTTCTGTCCCAACTTTCCCTGATTACTTGAAATTCTGTGTGTCTGAAGTGAGCCAAGAAAAGCTGCCAAGAAAGAAGTTGTGGAAGATAAGGACACAAAAGCAACATTTAGTTTTCAGTGCTTTGTAAAAGCCCAAAGACTATTGTATGTTCTTGACAACTGCATTACCATGTTAGATTTCAGTTTTTTTGAATTTGGATGTTTTGGGAGTTTTTACATGGCTAGATTCTTAGCATCTAGTGATAAAAGGAAAGGGACTCTGACAATGCAATTTCCAGTTACAAAATAGGTGTTAGTTCTTATTTAATTATACAATTGCTTCTGCTCTATCAGCTATTGGCAAAGTTTTCTGTGCATTGTCCTAATGCTTTGTGATACAATTCTTTTATGATATAACACATGTCACTTAAATTTATATTTCCTGCCTTTTCTTCCCACACTAATTTGAACCACACAAAAAATTGATACGAAAGATGAGAAACTTCATGCAGGACAAATAAGGATATTCTATTGGGGCAATTCTCCATTAAAGTTAGCATTTTACATAACAATACAGGATATGACAAAATCAACTCAAGATGCAGTATATTGTGATTGCATTATAACTAACCAAGTCCAGACCTAAATTTTATACCAATTGTAAATCATGGTGAGAAAAATAAAACTTATGCCTGAGCCAGAGTTTGCTTTCCTTGGATTTGGCAACAAACTATTACTAACTTTGCACAAGATAGGCCACAGGGGAGGAAATACTACATTTCTTTGAAACAATCCCTGGTTATAAAGGGTAGCTAATTCTCATTTAGTAACCAGCTGGATTTTTAAATAATAATACCAGCTTTAATGCAAATTGATACATCTAGCCTCAACAGAAACTATGTCTAAATGACATTCCTGGAACTTAGAATATACTTTTTTTTTTTTTTGGTATTTTTTTTAGTAGAAATGGGGTTTTGCCAAGTTGGCCAGGCTAGTCTTGAACTCCTGACCTCAGGTGATCCACCTACCTCGGCCTCCCAAAGTGCTAGGATTATGAATTTTTTTTGAAGTCCACTATTTATTTATGCCAGTTAGTTGGTTAGTTTATATACATTGCCTTGTTTAAGCTTTTTAGAAGACTTATTAACTAAAGTCCATAGTTGACATTAGGGTTCCTTCTCTGTGTACAACACAAAGAAGGGTTTTGTCAAATACACAATGTCATGTGTCCATCATTGCAGTATGTTCTCTAGTATCATTCTATGACTGATATAGTAATACAGTATTCTAGACACTATAGAAGAGTTTCACTGCCCTAAAAGTCCCCTATGCTTCATCAACTCATCCCTTACTCCCTTCCCTGAATGCTTGGCAATCACTGATGTTTTTTACTCTTGCTATAGTTTTGCCTTTTCCGGATGTCACACAGTATACCGCCTTTTGGACTGGCTTATTTCACTGATACATAGATGTCATATAGTTTTGCCTTTTCCGGATGTCATACAGTATACCGCCTTTTGGACTGGCTTCTTTCACTTATCAATATGTATTTAATGTTCCTCCATGTCTTTTCATGGCTTGATAGCTCATTTCTTTTATCACTGTATAAAAGATACAGATGGACGTACCACAGTTTATCCACTTAGTTACTGAAGGGCATCTTGGTTGCTTCCCAGTTTTGGCAATTATGAATAAAGCTGCTACAAACATTCGTGTGTGCAGGTTTTTGTGTGGACATAAGTTTTCAATTCCTTTGGGTAAATACCAAGGAGATGGATTGCTGGATCATATGGTAAGAGTATGTTTAGTTGTATAAGAAACTGCCAAACTGTCTCCCAAAGTGGCTGTACCATTTTGCCTTCTCATTGCTTCATCTTTTAGCAGCCTTTCAATGTATGTATTTTACCACCTGTTACTCGGATGAACAAACTGAGATTTCATGAGATTAAATAACTTGCCCGAAGTCTCAAAGCAGAGTGAGGACTAATGCTGGGATTCAAATTTGGGTGGATCTGGCTTTAAAGCTAGTGATCGTCCTGCTACACTACACTGCATCACCAAGCAAACCCAGCACTGAGCCAGGGCAGAGTCCTTCAGTGGCACCAGTATAGGTGGCCAGCCTCTGCTCAATGTATTAACGTCCCCATCCGGAGTCTAAAGCCAAGCATCAGGGAAATGTCCTATCACACAGCCTTGAAACTTTACTTCTTCCCCTGAACCAGAGTCATTCTTCCTTTCCTTCTCTGCCCCAGTTCTGGCTGTAAGGCACCATAAATCTGGCACAGAGCAAGCACTAGAAGTAGTCATGCCTCAATGCAGCTCTAGCTGTAGGCAAAGACAGCCTGCTCTTATTAAACTTTGCATTATCATGCCATGAAACCACCCTCAGTAATGCAAACACTAACCCAAAGCCCCAGCATGAGGTTTCAGAATTCAGGGCTTCTTTCAAAAAACTAGACCACCAGCAGCGGGCTGTTCCAGGAGGAGGGCTAAGGGAAAAAGTCACTGACATCCCCTTAAGCCAGAAACAACTAAAGATAACTTATCACAGGCTCATACCTATAAACTAAGAGACTTAGTCGCTTGAAAATGCTTCTAGATTTTTAGCTCAAGACAAGGGAGTTTTGCATTGCATTTTCCAGGTGTGATCTGAATATTTCTCATTCTCAGTCTGGCATAAATCCAAATACAGTTGTACCTCAGTTAACTGATTGTCACAATGTACAGCATAGGTTGAAAGACAGCCAGTGATAGTGCTGGGAGGGAAGGCCAGCTTGAGCCTACTGTTGGGGCTGGGTTTGAGGCTTAGCTCTAGCAATGACTTAGTAGGGCTTTGAGGCATGACATGGAGCCCATTTCACAATCTGGAGGCTGGGAGTAAAATTTACTATGTCATAATACACACATCAGCCATACTGTATTCTGCAAAGGGCCTAGTGAAATTCCCTATTCTTTTTTTTTTTAGACTGAGTTTCACTCTTGTTGCCCAGGCTGGAGTGCAATGGCGCAATCTTGGCTCACCGCAACCTCCGCTCCCGTTTTCAAGGGATTCTCCTGCCTCAGCCTCCTGAGTAGCCGAGATTACAGGCATGCGCCACCATGCCTGGCTAATTTTTTTGTATTTTTAGTAGAGACAGGGTTTCTCCACGTTGGTCAGGCTGGTCTCGAACTCCCGACTTCAGGTGATCTGCCTGCCTCGGCCTCCCAAAGTGTTGGGATTACAGGCGTGAGCCACCGCACCCAGCCAATATTCCCTATTCTTAAGTCACATCGGTTCTTTCTCTTCCTCTCTTCTCTCGTCAGCAATTCCAGCTACATTAGTCATGCCAGCTTTCAAACAGGGCACAGAATGTCCTACTTCAAGTGAAAGTACAATTTGGTACAGCCTTGAGACACAGCTCAAGAAAAGGAGTGAAGCTTGTTTTCAGGGTTAATATGGTCTGGTTAATTTAGAGAGTGTACTTAACAGCAATTTGGACAAGCCTAGAAGCACAGCCCTTGCTGATGGTAAATTCTTTAAAAGGTTTGTACAACTTTTCAGTTGTTGAGCAAGAAGGTTATATAAGACTAATTCTTCAGCTGCCACTTGTAGAAGTGGTTACACTTCTATCAAGGAGAACACAAGTTGAGGGGAAGGGATGAGACTGTTGAATACAAAAAGAGGCTAAATTCGTGGAACAATTATGCTAAATTCGTGGAACTATTATGCCTATGTCTTTATCCACCAAGGGAGGGCTATGGATTTAGTTCACATTTTCATATATGTAGAAAAGGGAAACAAGAATAATGTGTAAACCAGCTATGCCAAGATGCCCATTCATTCTGTGTTCATTCAATTATAAAGAAAAGTCCTTACTGTGACTATGAGGCAGTAAAGAGGGTAAGGCCATACTGGCACACACTGGACCCTGGCGTCTAGGAAGCACAACCACTCAGGCACTGGGGAGGCATGGGCTTGGCATTCAAGACTCTATGTCATTATAGCATGACACAAGGAAGGGATTTTGTGATCTAATGTGATCAGTCACTGCCATCCAATTCACACGAAAGAAAACGGAGACCAATGGATTTAAATGGTCTGCTCAAGGTCACACAGTTAATTTATGGCAAAGATGGGGCCAGAACCTCATAGCTCTACCCCCAATCCAGGATTTCTTCCAGAACACCCATGTTCCTCAAACTGAGACAGAACTACTCTCAGAGCACAAGTATATGCACAGCAAAAGAATAAACCTGGTGTATTTTCCTGGAGAGTCCGTTTAAATGATAAACATTTTATATTAAAACACATACGAATATATTATGAATAGAAATCAAAATTCAGGCTGGGCACGGTGGCTCACACCTGCAATTCTAGCACTTTGGGAGAGCAAGGCAGGTGGATCACCTGAGGTCAGGAGTTTGAGACCAGCCTGGTCAACACGGTGAAACCCCGTCTCCACTAAAAATACAAAATTAGCTGGGTGTGGTGGTGCATGCCCGTAATCCCAGCTACTCAGAAGGCTAAGACAGGAGTATCACTTGAACCTGGGAGAAGGAGGCTGAAGTGAGCCAAGATGGCACCATTGCACTCCAGCCTGAGCAACAAGAGTGAAACTCTGTCTCAAAAAAAAGAAAAAAAGAAGTCAAATTTCACAAAAATGTTTATAATAAAAAGAAGGCTTCACAAAGATTCTATGCTTGAGATGAGCCACTATGGTCTACTTTCCTCGACCTCGTAGGAACACGATCAGTCTGAGGAAGGCAGGGGATCTTCAGAGGTGACCTGGGCAAGCAATGCAGTACTCAGTGCAGGCAGCTACTCAACGGCACTGGCTCACTCAAGAGGTGACTGGAGACTGAAATGTATCAACTGAAGCCACAAAGAGCTGGACTGACAAGATGCATTGCAGAGCACTCCAAAATACTGTGACCTGACAATGTCTGCTAGTCTCATTGGCTTCCTTGAGAAACCAGGTGGGCACAGTGCTGCAGTAAAGGGGAGTTGGATGTTCTTCTCAGGGATAATAAAATGAGAACTGATATGGTGTTGCTATGTCTCTACCCAAATCTCACCTTGAGTTGTAATAATCCTCACATGTCAAGGGTGGGGCCAGGTGGAGATCACTGCATCATGGGGGCAGTTTCCCCTATACTGTTCTCATGGTAGTGAATAAGTCTCGCGAGATCTGATGGTTTTATAAATGGGAGTTCCCCTGCATAGGCTCTCCTTGCCTGCCAGCATTTAAAACATGACTTTGTTCCTCATTCGCCTTCTGCCATGGTTGTGAGGCCTCGCCAGCCATGTGGAACTGTGAGTCATTTAAACGTCTCCTTTATAAATTAGCCAGTCTCAGGTATGTCTTTATTAGCAGCATGAGAACAGGTTGTGTGAGGGAGAACTACAGCAAAAGCCTGAGCTCTCCCCTCACACAGCTCCTTCTATACAGCTCACTCCTCCACCTCATTCAAGCCTTCACTCCCAGGACACCCACTGAATGGGGCCCTCCCCACCCACCCTAATTAAAATCACACACTACCCCCAGACTACCTCTTTTCCTTAGCCTGCTCTATACCTTTTTTTTTTTTTTTTTTTTGCATAACACTTACCATCTTCTAACATACCAGGTAATTTACTTACTTACAATGCTTATTATCTGTCAGCCCCTCTTCTTACTCAGTTAGAATGTAAGCTCCCCTGACCTGTTTTCCAATGTAATCCAAGTACCTAAACAGTGCTTAGCACATAGCAGGCACCCAATAAATACTTGCCGACTGATGGATGTACTCACTGGTTTTTATGCGGATGGCTTTAGGTCTCAGCTTAGCTGCTACTTCCTTTGAGAAGCCACTTCTGACCAGCCAAGCTGGAGGTGCCATTCCGGTCATGTCACTCAGGTGATCGGTATCATAGCATTTATCTCTACCTCTTATAGAGTCTCAGAGATTTGCTTATTTCCTCTGTCTCTCTACCTCCTTGATCCCCAACTTTACAAATGTGGAACTTTGTCTTGATTACCAGGGTGTCTCTGGTACCTAGGACAGTGCCTGGCACATGGTAGATAATAAATGTCTTTGGGCATCAGCTGGAGGGCTGGCTGCCTGGTTCTTGATCCAGCAGCTTGAGGGAATTAAGGGGGCTGAGGTATGAGTAATCTGAGCTTGCTACTTTGGGGGAAGCTCCTCCACCTCTTCTGTTGGAGGTAACTGCCTGCACCCAGAATGAGCCTCGGTGCACCCTCAACATACCTGACATGGGTAGCCTTCATATTCTCTCGTTCAGTCTGCCTTATCCATCCCTCTGTGCTCCTATGAAAAGGTATTTATTGAGTCCATGATCTATTCCAGCAGTCTTCAAATGGACTTCCCAAAGGTACTAGAGCAGGGGTAGTTTCATAAAAATGGGTTTCTACATCCTTAGTTTCCATATGTACTAATTTCTGAAACTGCCTGAGAGCCTTTGGGCATCAACAATATTCTTTCTCCCACTCTACAAAAGAAAGTCACACCACTCATATCTCAAATCTTAATATGGTGTGCTGCCCTAAATGATTCCAAATACTGGTTAGGGGAAGCCTTGGTGCTTTCTTTCTCTCCCTGTCCTGCAAACAAATCTGTAAGAGTAGGGTTGGCCAGTCCTGGGTAGTTCTGAGTAGCTGGGGTTACAGTCCTGGGTAGTTCTGAAATCATCAGATCTTTTAAGATGTGCTGGATAAAGTCTACATATAAGCTTTTTATTGATTTCCTTCTGATTTAACATGTTATTCAATAAGGTCATTAAAACCTAGTTTATCAAATCATGTCACAAAATATTTATTCCACACACAATCAGTCTTTACCTTATGAAATATGTAATGTCTTCTACTCATTTTTAAAATGAAGGAAACGTTTAGATGTCAAATTTAAAAAGTGAGATGGTACATAGTTTTTAAAACATTCTTTCAATGGTATATAGCAAAAAAAGTTTGAAGACCACTGATGTGCAGATGAGAAGCTTAAGTGGGTAGAGAACACTTTGTTAGTGTTCAAGCTACCAGAAGAACAAAGACCACATGCTCAGTCCTCCTTTTTTTTTTTTTTTTTTTTGAGACAGACTCTCACTCTGTTGCCCAGGCCAGAGTACAGTGGCACAATCTCGGCTCACTGCAACCTCTGCCTCTTGGGTTCAAGTGATTCTCCTGCCTCAGCCTCCTGAGCAGCTGGAACTACAGGCATGCACCACCATGCCCAGCTAATTTTTTGTATTTTTAGTAGAGACAGGTTTCACCATATTGGACAGGCTGGTCTTGAACTTCTGACCTTGTGATCCACCCAGCTTAGCCTCCCAAAGTGCTGGGATTACAGGTGTGACCCATCGCACCCGGCCACTTCTCTTGTTTTTTAAAAAGGCCAACTACACCTGGCTGATGGCAACTGACATTTTTAGCCACTGAAAGAAAACAGGTGTACCTGTTAAATTTCCTGAGGCAAAGAAACATTTTGAAATACCTAATCTGCTCATTACCAGCCTGCTGCCACTGCCAACGTCTAAAGACATAGCAACTCACACACATATTGTTCTTCTTTCCTTCAACAGGCCTGAGAAATTACAGCCCCCTTCAGGGACTTGCTGTACTTTGCCCAGCCAAGCATCTCTGGGTAATTTCAGAAGGAAATGAGCTCTATGCTGCATTATGATAATCCATGCCCTCCTTCTTTCCCTCTGACAGACATGTCATCACCAAGGCATTTGCTACACATTGTTCCATGGCCAACAAGCAGGCTGCTGTGTGGGGTACAAGGTCTGGGCACTAAGCAGTGGGATACGGTTTTAATGTCCTAATTTCACGTAACAAATGTGAATTTCCAGCAGTCTTGCTAATACATATTTCTTCGGGCAACTTGTTGGGGAAGGAGAAGGAGGGTTTCCTAGTTAGCTGTTTATTTTTATTTTTATTTATTTATTTATATACACAAAACACTGTGTTCTTTTTCACTGAACAGCTCGATGTACTGGGCAGGGAAAAAGGGCAGTTGAGCAAACAGGCTCTGAGGACTGGCTCAAAAAAATAAAAAGAAAAATTGAGTATACAGTAATGTCAAATCTTTTATATAAATTTATTAAAATAATTCATTCAAATTTCTAAAATATAAATAAATGAATTAGACTGTATATACCCTTTCAAAGTAATTTCTATACTTCTAATGATTTTCCATTTATTCTTACTTTAGAGTTGTATCACATATATATTAAGAAAAAAAGACTCAGAAACATATATTTTCTCAGTGTAAGGCTGAAATTTGTATTACAGGATTTCCACGTAGAGTAAGAGAGAGAAACTTCAATGGGTATGTAGAAAGGCAACATGATTTGGTCTTCAGAATTGCTTTATAACCACAGCAAGGAAATAACTGTGGCTTTAAGAATATTCAGTACACAAAGATAAGTGATGCCTAACTCCAAAATGACTTACTGAACTCATCACAGTCATTAAAACAAAAGAAACTCTAATGGATTCTGAGAAATCTTGAAAGCAGTAGCTATTATACTCGGCTTACTCATCATCCTTAACTACCATTTATAACTTCTCACCACCTTTGTATAGCAGGTATTATTAATCATCTGTCAAGAGTTCTGGGAAGTTAAGGATCAGGGAGGGTAATGCAAGGTCAGACACTGAGTCCATGGGCAAACTGGGATGAGGTCTGAATCGAGGAGTCTTTCATCCAATGTTGGATTCTGAATTAAGTGTTTACATCCTTTCCTCCTCCCTCTCACCCCTACCCACTGCCTGGCCATGAGGTTTTATTTTCCAACTGTTTTGCTTGGTGTAAATTGGAAGGACTCTAATGGAGAGATGAAACAGCCACATTTCAGCAGTAGAGGAGGGGTGGTGATTTAGGAGGAAACAAAATCTTAATGGTGTCACTAGTCAAGGGCCTGACCACAGTGTTCAGCACGGGGTGAGTATACCATAACTCCAGCAGATATCCTGGGCTACATTTCATTGTTCTCCTGAGACTTGGGGACTTCTTTAGTTCCATCTAAATCTCTCATAGTCTGGGTATGTCAGCACTTACCGGAGCATCTGGATGAAAACTGAAAATTTCCCCTCAGATGTAGCTGGTATATACGTAGTTACACAATTCCAAAATCCAGATATTTGAAATCATACATGCAACTGACTAAATGTGTACATTTTCCCTTCAATGTCAGGCATCACTGCAATAGCCTGGATATATTTAAGCTACCAAGGAACATCCTCATTGACATCACTCTTGCCAAAATGCATTAAACACCCAAGTTTCCAGATAAGGAGGATAGGCATTAAGAACCTACAAATGTGCCTGCTCTACAGATACATGTATTTTTTTCTTCATTTAAATATTTTGTATGGGATGGTATATTAGTTTTCTACTGCTGCCATGACAAATGGCCACAAATGTTAATGACTTCAAACAGTACAAATATACTATTTTAACAGTTCTGAGGGTCAGAAGCCTGACCTGGGTCTCACCGAGTTAAAAATCAAGGTATTTGTATGGCTGTGCTCCCTTCTGGACGCTGTAAGGGGACTGCATTGCCTTGTTTATTCCAGCTTCTAGAGACTGTATTCCTTGGCTCCAAGGCCTTGCTGCCATCTTCAAAGACAGCAACAGTGGGTCAAATCCTCCCGTTGCATCCGTCTGATCCACTCTTTTCCTCCCTTTTCCAATTTTTTCTTGTGATTAGGTTGGGCCCATCTAGATAATCCAGAATAATCTCCCAATCTCAAGATCAGTACCCTTAATCACACCTGCAAAGTCCCCTTTGCCACGGAAGGTAACATATTTGCAGGTTCTAAGGACTCAGGCATGAACATCTTGGTGGGAGGGACATTAGTCTGCCTACCACAGATGAGTTTCTGTTTTGTTTTCTTTTCCATTTCAGCTAGAAGTAATTTGAGACTTCTGCTTCTCAGAATGCCAGGAGAGACAGATCTCCCGAGTTAAGACTTGCTAACAGTTTACTGGCAAGGCAGGGCACCGACAGTTTTTTTTTTTTTTTTTGACGCTTAATGCCAAATGGTGGACGTGGAATGGCTTTAAAAGAGAAACTGTATTTAAGATGGCCTCAACTACAGTAGATTTTTTTTTTCTTGCTCACAAACAATACTTGGCAGGTGAATAGGATAGAGGAGTGGGCCTTTTTCTTGCCATCATTCAGGAACCCAGCTTAATAGAGGCTCTGCCAACTTCCAAATCTCTCCCAGGAGCTGCCTCCCCTCCAGCCAGCCTGAAGGGAAAAGGAGGATGAAGGAGAGAGAGCATATGGGAGGTTTTCATGGGCCAGGCCTGGAAGTGGTACACATTTCTCTACTTATATTCCATTGACTAGACCTCAGTTTCCCTTAATTGCAAGGCAGACTGGGAAATGTAGTCTGGCTGTATATCAGAAAGAAGAGGAAACACATGGTGGGAAACAGCTGCGAGTATACCAAGAAATCATCCTGATCTACTCTAGTCTCCTCCCAGAAGTTAGTGTTCTGTCAGCTTCCAGAGGTCATCAATCTCAATTACTACTGATAGCTCTGAAGCATGGCATTTTACCTCTGAAATAAAACTGGTATTGGGGGCAAAATGGTATTGTTTCAGAGGCATAGCTCTCCTCTCCCTTCCTTGCTCTCAAGCTGACACTAAGGGGAGTTCCTGCCTACTTGCACACATGCTATCTCCATTACTGCAGATACCTGGTTCTAGTCTGTTTTCACACCGATATGACGATGGCTGACAAGAGATCAAGCTCAGAGAGCACTGATTTAAAATAGAGCCTAATACATAATTATAAAGTCAAAAAACAATAGATGTGGGAATGCACATGGTGAAAAGGAAACAATTTTATCCTGCTGGTGGGAATGTCAATTAGTGTAACCACTATGGAAAACTATATAGACATTCCTTAAAGAACTAAAAGTAGAAGCACCATTCAATCCAGTAATTCCACTACTGGGTTTCTACCCAAAGGAAAAGAAGTCATATGAAAAAGACACATGCACATGTATGTCTATAGCAGCACAATTCACAACTGCAAAGATATGGAACCAGCCTAAGTGCCCACCAACCAATGAGTAAATAAAGCAAATGTGGTGTATGTATGCCATGGAATACCACTCAGCCATGAAAATGAATGAAATAATGTCTTTTGCGCAACTTGGATGGAGCTGGAGACCATTATTCTAAGTGAAGTAACTCAGGAATGGAAAACCAAATATTCTATGTTCTCACTTATAAGCGGGAGCTAAGCTATGAGGATGCATATGATGTAACGGAATTTGGGGACTTGTGCAGAATGGGAGGGGGTGAGGTATAAAAGACAACATATTGGATACAGTGTACCCTGCTCAAGTGACGGGTGCACTAAAATCTCAGAAATCACCACTAAAGAACTTATCCATGTAACCAAAAACCACCTGTATCCCCAAAACTATTTAAATAAAAAATTTTTAAAGGCCGGGCACTGTGGCTCATGCCTGTAGTCCCAGCACTTTGGGAGGCTGAGGCAGACAGATTACCTGAGGTCAGGAGTTCGAGACCAGCCTGGCCAACATAGTGAAACTCCATTTCTACCAAAAATACAAAAATTAGCCAGGCATGGTGGCAGGTGCTTGTAATCCCTGCTACTTAGGAGGTTGAGGCAGGAGAATCACTTGAACCCAGGAGATGGAGGTTGCAGTGAGCCGAGATCATACCACTGTACTCCAGTCTGGGCGACAGAGACTGAGTCTTAACAAAATAAATAAAAATAAAATAAAATAGGGCCTAAGAACTACATCTAAGGGCAATCAAACAGTTAAGGAGGGAGAGTTCTTCAGAGATCAATACCAGCTAATAAATGCAGAAGAATGTAGGAATTAGGAAACCACCATTTTGCTTCCACTTCATGAAGTACTGGAACTTGGCAGTTATCAATAAACATTAAACCATTATGTGAAAGGTTGATAAGGAACTTTATAATGGAAAGATCAAGGTGAAAATGTCAAAACCTCCCATCAATCTATGATCATTACACATGGGACTGACAGGCTTTATGTCCCTCCTGATGTGGTATGGTTGAAAGTCTATAGCACTACCAATAAAAGGTATTCTTGCCTGAAATATTTAACCTGAATCTAATCGAGCCTCTAGATTCAACGACTAGCTTACAGGAAATATAGCAAACAGAAAAGCATATTAACTACCACCACAAGGATAAAATCACCCCAATCCAGAATAAATGATTCAGCCACTTTAATAGTGTATGTGATGGTTAATTTTATGTGTCAACTTTACTGGGCTTAAGGGGTGCCCAGATAGCAGGCAAAACATTATTTCTGGATGTGTCTGTGAGGGTATTTTCATAAGAGAGTAGCATTTGAATCAACAGATTGAGTAAAGATCACCCTCACTGTAACAGTCCATTCTCACACTGCTATAAAGATACTACCTGAGACTGGGTAAGTTATGAAGAAAAGAGGTTTAATTAACTCACAGTATGCATAGCTCAGGAAACTTGCAATCATGGCAGAAGGCAAAGGGGAAGCAAGGGGCACATCTTCCATAGTGGCTGGAGAGAGGGAGAGAGAGCAGGAGTAAGTGCCATACTTTTAAACCATCAGCTCTCATGAGAACTCACTTATTATCACAAGAACAACATGGGCGAACTGTCCCCATGATCCAGTCATCTCCCTCCAGGTCCCTCCCTAACACATGGGGATTACAATTTGAGATGAGATTTGGATGGAGTCACAGAATCAAGCCATATCACTTGCCAATGTAGGTGGGTACCATCCAGTCTGTAGAGGGCCCAAATAGAACAGAAAAGTGAGGAAGGGTGAATTTTCTCTCTTCTTGAGCTAGAATATCCATCCTCTCCTGCACTTGGGCAACAGCACTCTTCTTGGACATTCCAACCCTGACTAGGACTTATACCATATCCACCCTATACACCCCCAGCCCCGACCCTGACACACACACATACTGAATTACACCACCAGCTTTCCTGGTTCTCCAGTTTGTATACAACTTCTCAGCCTCCAAAATTATGTGAGCCAATACTTACAATAAATCTCATATCTCTCATATCTATATTTATCTACCTATCTGTTATGCTCTCTGTGTCAATCTATCTATTAATATTATGTCATCTATCTACTATTAATTCTCTTCCTCTGGAGAACACTAATACAGTGCATCCCAAATGTTAAGTTAATGAAAAAGTAAGTCATCATGGTTTACTTACCACATTTTTCACTAATGAATTATAAGCTGGCATATTCAGAGATGAGATTCATGCTTACAAAGTAAATAACACAGCACTGGCTACTTTGATATAGTTTGTTTCGATGCAAATAATTGTAGAGCTGCAATTATTACTCTATCAGTCTTATACCCCTCATTGACAGCAATGAGACTCCGATTTGCCCTGTTCTGATTTACAGCTTTAAACTACCTGGGTATTTTTTTCAGCAATCCAGAATAAAACAGTCATTATTTCATATCTTTATTTTGTTCTCATGATTTCAAGTCAACGATTCAGTTTGTTAAACAACTTAGTGTGGTGAAGATGTATCTGGAAAATGTCTTTCAATGGAACATTTCCACCGCAAAAGAAAGCGGCAGACTGGTCCTGCTCACAGTTACATGCTATGATCTTTTTACTGAAGGCTGTAACCTGATAGTGTGTCCCACTACCTGGGAATAGAAGGGCGGATGACAGGGTACTCCCTATGCAGAAAGGGTGAGGAATACTTTAGGAAACTCCTGGTGCATTTCTATTCACATGTATGCGTGTGCTGGGTTACAATGTAAAATGTATTTCACATTGTCTGAATGTGGCCACTGTAGGTGACTGACATTTGCATGCATCACAGTCACAAACATAACCTCAGAAAGTAAAATCAAGAGGCAGGACTCCATTCGAAGATGATCCGGAATAAGGTTACATTCGTTGTTTTAGTTAATCATTTACATAAAAATACCTAGTTCTCATAGAATTTTTGGATTCCTTGGGCCCTTAAATCCCAATTTGAGAAAGAATAACATAGTTCAAGTCCCTTATATTAATATAAGGAAACCAAAGGCATCTGGGTAGAAATGCATGTCCTTTCTCCCTTCCCCCTCTTCCCTCCCTTCTTCTTCTCCCTTCCCCTACTCCTAATTCTGTTCCTGGGAGTCCCTCCCTCTTCCACACAGGTGTAAGAGAGCCCAGGGCTCCTAAAGTGGCAAGAGAGCCAGGCTACAGGGCATGGAATGGCATGGGAGGGCTGGTTGTTGGCACAGCTGGTTATCCCTGGGTCTCAGAGAGAAACTCATCAGCACTTCTTGGCCTGCTTTCCTCGGACTCACCTGTGCTCACTATCAGAGTGCTAAGCAGAGGCACATCTGGAGGGGAAGTGCTTGCCAAAGGAGCTAGCCATGTGGTTTGGTTTGGCTCTTTAGTAACAGTACAGTAATGGTAACAGCTGTGGCTTGGCAGTTCCAGGTGTTCAGGAGCTGAGGTCTCTCAGTCTCTTCCAACCTTGGAGAGGAAGAATAATGGTCAAGAGCCCGGTCTCTGGAGCCTATTTGAGTTCAGATCTAACTGCCACCTACTAGCTGTGATTTTGAGTAAGTCACTTGACCTCTCTGTGTTTCTGAGAGGTCAAGATTAAAATGCAAGAGAGGGAGGAGCTGATAATTGCTATCTCATAGGGTTGTTATAAGGATTGAGTGAAGTGTAACATATATAAAATTCTTACAAGACTGACTGATAGAGGTGCAATTATGACTCAATCACTCTTATTTCTGTCTATACTCCTTCACCTTACCCTTCATTCCAGAAAAAAACCACAAAAACCGAAAAATACTTCTGCTTCTACTGTACCTAGGGTAGTGTCCCCAAGAACATTCATCCAATAAACATTTATGGGCATTCACAAAATACAGACAAAACACTGTTTCCTGCTTTCAAGAAAGGTATACTTTCCTGGGAAACAAAGAAAAAGTCATCCCACCAATTACATCATGTTCCAAGGGTTAAAACAGAGAAAGCTGTAGGATCAGGGAGGAGCAGCGGGATTTTACCAGAAGGAATCTCAGGTGAAGCTGAAGGAGGAAAATGAAGCTTCAACTGAGGCTTAAATGATTGTGGAAAGAGAGTGTTTCCAATCTTAAGCAAAACCTTATTGGTTCTCTTAATAAATCACCCAAAGCCTGAGTGACGCGACTAAAATGGAAAAACAGAAACAGCTGGTTCAATAGGGTGCTGGGACTGCGGGCTGGATCCTGGAAGCCCCCTAAATGCAGGAACTGCCTCTTATTGCCCTTTCTATGCCATACCTGCCTGCCAGACACTGAAGGCACATTTGGCTGAATATGTCCTTTTGTCTTTATTTTTAATATTGCTATTGATACATAGTTATGCATTGTTATAATGTTCTTTGTGCAATAAAACAATTTTGTAATAGAATTAAAGACATATAAACATACCAAGCACACATAAAATACAGTACCAGCAGTTGAGTTACCTATTGCAGTGGTTTTAAAATTCTTTTGGTGGCGGGGCACGTTTGCTCACACCTGTAATCCCAGCACTTTGGGAGGCCAAGGCAGGCGGATCACAAGGTCAGGAGACGGAGACCATCCTGGCTAACACAGTGAAACCCCGTCTCTACTAAAAATACAAAAAATTAGCTGGGCGTGGTGGCAGGCACCTGTGGTCCCAGCTACTCGGGAGGCTGAAGCAGGAGAATGGCATGAACCCGGGAAGCGGAGCTTGCAGTGAGCCGAGATTGCGCCACTGCACTCCAGCCTGGGCAAGAGCGAGACTCCGTCTCAAAAAAAAAAAAAATGGCTCAAACTGCCACCAACTCTATAGCTTCTGGAAACCCAAAGCCCTTCTTAACATTTTGGTGACAGATGATGTTCTCAGGGACTTTTTCATTCCCGGGCTCCCTTTTCCATGACTGTTGTCTCTATACTGACCTGCACTGACTGTGATGTGAATGTACGCATCTCCAAGTTCACTCCCTGTAATCCACCCCACACTACATGCTATACTTCACAGAAAAGTCTGGAGACCACAGGAACAGGTGCATCAAGACCTCCGCACAATTTTCTGCCATTTAGTTGATGCCTGCCCTTCTTCCACCCTCCCCTCTCTTTCTTTCTCTCATGTGTCCCCATCACTCTCTAAACAACCACTAAATGCTTGCCCTTGGCTCACACAAGCAGCTCTGCCAATATCCAGGCCTTTGGGGTTTCCTTTTCTTCCTCAAGCACTCATCAAAGTGTTTTCCCCCAAGATTATTTTCTTCATAAAGCAAATTCTGATGCCAGATGTTCCTGTGATAGCATTTTCATTTTCCCCACCTCCTAATATTTGTAAGAAAGTGGAGGGGTTGGCCTCAGTGGAGGCAGCACCTGCAACAAACAGATGCAACAGTGGCCAGTGAAAGCAGCGGAGGTGGTACCAGGATGTGCCACGTGATCTCCGGCCTAAGACGCACATAAGCACGTGAGACACTGCCAAGGGCAGAAGAGGTTTGGAAAGGGTTAGAGCTCCAATAGATAGCACAGGGTCATCAGAACCAGCAAAATGGAAATGATTAATGTCAAAGAGACTCATTAACCCTAGGGTCTTAGAAAATAGGGGCTTCAGGTAAAAACTCATAAGAAAAATTATAATCTTGACAAGAAAAAGTCTAGCCCCATAGAAATGTTTTCATTGATCTAAAAGTAAATACTTAATACTAATAAAGAATACGTATTATCCAGATGGCTTTTTTTTTTTTTTTTTTTGAGACAGTGTTTCGCTCTTGTCACCCTGCTGGAGTGCAGTGGCGTGATCTCGGCTCACTGCACAATCTGCCTCCTGGGTTCAAGTGATTCTCCTGCCTCAGCCTCTCAAGTAGCTGGGATTACAGGTGCCCCGCCACCGCGCCCCACTAATTTTTGTATTTTTAGTAGAGATAGGGTTTCACCATGTTGGCCAGGCTGGTCTCGAACTCCTGACCTCAGGTGATCCACCCGCCTTGGCCTCTCAAAGTGCTGGGATTACAGGTGTGAGCCATCATGCCCAGCCCAGATGACTTTTATATGGTAATTCATAAAGAATGATCCTGACAAAAGAACAGATTTGTATTTATACCATGCAAAGGAATGTTAATTACAAAACTGTTGGCTATGGCAGAAAAAAATTCTCAATTGTTTAGCCTTATAAAGTTTTCCCTTAAGATATAGTACCCGAAGAGAAAGCTCAAAAGTCCTTGGAAAAAAAACCAAACGTATCCTCCCAGCCACTTGATCAAATACACATAGATAGCTATTATTACATGCATTAGATAAGTAGACAATATTTAGTGATTCCAACTTATCCCCAGTCTAGAAGATTCTTGAAGTACTTATCTACTCTAGGATGTGATAAAGGATTTCACTTTGGTTAGGAATTTCCTTATGCCCTCCTCTGAGAAAATTAGAAATTGTTCAAATCCTTGGGACATCCCTGGTGTGTCTCAGCCCAAGAGCCAAATTAATATCCTTGCCCTTGTTCTAGCTATTTGACAAGAGGCTGCTCAATTGTCACATTAAATTAGGATTTGGGTATAGCTTTTCATTATACAAATAAGCTTGAGAAAGGGGCCTTCCTAGCAGCTAATCTGACTGAACTAGAAATATATGGGTTGTTTTCCATAGGAAAAGAAAAACAGATGGGAAAGGGAAAGAAAGGAGCAATTTGACAACTAAAAATAGTTGGGAAAAGATAAGAAGAAACAAGCGAGTCTTAGAGCAAAGGAGTGAATGGAGCCAACAGATCTGTTGCTCTTTGCTCAGATGGGGTAGGCCTTGGCTCTGCCAATGAGTGGTGTAAAGTACAAATACTGTAAGACAAGAGGACATGTGAGTAGCCATGAAATATTCCTTTCTGAGAAACTAGGAAACTGGACAAGATCCCTCCGGATGGTGCCCAGGATGGAATATGACTTGAAAATGACAAAGAGCCCAAAGTGCAGTACTTCTTTAACCTATTTAAGAATGTTGAACAAGTCTTTACACAGTTCGTAAGCACACAGTCCAGCCGAGCAGGAAATTGGGGATGGGGAAGGAGTGTGGGGTAAAACTGCACAGATTAGCCCTTGGGGAAAAGTTCCTTGATTCTAAATCACAAACAAAGTCATTCATTTGTTTATTCATGCAATAAATATTAACCTTCTATATGTTCCAGACATTGTTCTAGGTGCCAGGGATACAGCACTGAACAAGACAAACAAGGTACCTGCTCTTCTGGACTTTATAGATAGGGGCAAAAAAATAAGTATAGAGAAACACACATGCTTTATATAAACTAAAATAAAATAGCTATGAGACAGAGTGTGGTTATATGAATACTTTACATAGGGTGGTCAGGGCAAACCTCTCCAGGGAGGTGACTTAAGATGAAACCTAGATAATAAGAGGAAGCCAGCCTTATGGTGATCTGTATAGCAGGGAGAGAGAAGAGAACTGCAAAGGTTTGAGGTAAGACTCCCACTTGGTATATCTGAAGAACAGAAAAGGGATCTGTGTGACTGCAGTAGTGAGTCCTGGGAGGGTGGGGCAGACATAGGCAGCAGGTACATAAAAAAGGAGTTTGGCTTTTCTTCTAAGTGCTATGGGATGCCAAGGGGTGAGTTTAAGTGGCGGAGTGGCACTTCAGTTTAAAGAGACCACTCTGGCTGCTCTCTCCATGGACTGCCAGGGGCAAACACAGAAGCAGAGATGGATTAGGAGGTGATACGGAAGTCCAGTGACAGATGTCAGAGGTTCGGACTGACAGAGGTTTGGATGGTAGCAGGAGAGGAGAGGAAAGTAGATGAATGCAGGTAAATTTGGAGATATTACAATAGGTAATCATGATAGGCTGGATGTGGGATATGATGGAAAAAGAGCAATCAAGGGTGATGCCTAAAGTTTGGGGCTCTAGCAGCCAGATATATAACAGTGTTATTTACTGAGATGGGGGTAAGCAAGAGGTGAGGAAGAAAGGAAGAAAGTAAGGCTGGGATTAAGAGTTATGATTTGGATACATTAAATTTGAGATGCTTCTCAGATTCAAGTCTGGAAGTCAGGACTACAGATGTTAAGTTAGCAACCAGAAGGTATTTAAAGCAATGGGACCCAATGAGATTACTCAGAAAGAGTACGGAGAAACCCAAGGATGAAGCATTGGAGGCTTTCCAAAGCTAGAGGTCAGCTGTTGGAAACCAGCAAGATGCAGAAGAAATGAGAAAGTGTGGCTGGACATAAGCCAATAAAAGAAAGTGCTCCAAGAAACAAAAAGTGACCTACTGCATTGCTGCTGAAAGTCAAGTAACATAAGAAGAGAGAATTAACCACCCCATGTGGCAAGATGGTGCTTGTTGGGGACCCTAAAAAAGGTAATTTCAGTGGGCTGGTGGGAGGACAGCCAAGTGAGTGGGTTGCTTAAATAATGGAGGATGAGGATGTATAAGTGAGATACACAGGGAGTTCTTCTTAGAAGCTCTGCTGTGAAAAAGAGCAGAGAAATGAAGTAGGTAGGATAGTAATCAAAGAAGGTTTTTGTTGTTGCTGTTAACTTTTTATTTTCAAAGATACAGAGAAGTAGAGAAAATAGTATCATGAAGCCCCATGTCACTCCGCTTTGACAATTATCTGCCCCTCATCCCACTTCTTCCACCTATTCCCCAACTCATTCCCAACTCTTTACCCACAGGATTATTTTGAAGCAAATCCCAGATATCATTGCAAGGAACAATTGTTTTTTAAGTGAGAAGTACTATTTGTTATGAAAAAGGACAACAGAAAACCCTGTTATACAGTGCTCTCATTGAGAAAATTCCAGCTCCATCACTTTAGCAGACTGACTTTAATAAAATGTATGAACTGTATTCTTCCTTTAAAGCAGGATTCTCAAACTATGGTCCACAGCCCACTGAATGGGGTTCAGTGGGCTACCACCTGAACAGCAAACCAATCCAGCAAAGCACAGGTCCTTCCATTGTTATAAAGGATAGAGGAAGTCCAAGTTCACCTTTTGTTTTCTAGTTTTATATTTGTGCATAATATAGCTTAAGTAATATAGCTTATTACGTAAGTTATTTAGGATTACTAAAATTAGTACATTTATAGAGTTTCTAGGTAAGAAGTCTGATTGCCACACAATGCCTGGCACTGTTGTGGAACACATATGCTGATGGTTGGAATTTCTGTAAGTTGGGGGAAGTATGCATAATCCCCCATGCATGTCTTGAGTTGCTTATGGTTTGCAATTCTATTTTTGCTTTTTCACTATAAATTATTAAGCTTCATTAGCAATTTATTGTGGGTTGTTTGACTAAACTCTCAGTATATAATGATACATATGTGACCATCAAGAAATTTGCAACTTGTTCAGTCTTCAGTCATCTGTGATCCTGGGTACAAAGATTTGAGACAGAAAAAAATGAAATCCAGAAAATTCTATATATTGTTAACATTTTCTGTGGATTCAGGGGAAACTTTAATTTTATGGAAAACCTCAATCCAGTTAAGACAGTATAGCAGTTAAGAGCCTAAATGGGATCTAGAGAGTGCAGGTTCAAATCAAGGCTTTGCCACTTAGTAGCTACATGACCTGGGGAGGTTATTTAACTTTTCTGTCTCTCAGTTTCCTCATCTGTAATTGGGGATTATAATAGCATCTACTTCATACATTTAAATGAGTGTCCATAACTGAAACAGTACCTGGCACATATTAAGTTCTATATTTTTCCATAGAAATATTATTGCTATACCCACTACAACAATTCCTACAACTATTACAGTTCATGACACCAGGGTTCTGAGAGAGGACAATATGAAAATCATGAATGTGACTGAAATCTTCCCAAGTGGTAGATCTAAATAGCATAAATGGTGGCTAGCTTTATAGGAAAACCCATTTAACCCATAATATAACCAAACAAGCTCTTAGTGAATACACTAAGAGCGCTAGCTTGAATTTTGGATCTTGGAACTATTTGGTGTAGAAAGCAGCAAGATATGGATCCTTCTCTGAATACGGGCCAGCCATAGAAAATGTTCTATAACAGATGAAAGAGGGTCTCCAGCATCTTCTTTCCTCCTTTCTGTAAGCCTCTTCTACCTTCTAACTCCTTGCTTTCTAAGCCCCAGGTATCTGATAACTTGATTTTGTCCTGAGTCCTCTCCTATAATACTTAGCAGGCCAGGTCTCCCCTAAGACATTCTATTTTTCAAAAATGAATTATTCTCTAGGATATTCTACTTCCAGCTATTGTGAAGAGAAAAATGCTTTTTAGAAAATGTATGGTTACTTATATATGGCTAATAACATCTTAAGGTTCTCAGAAGTATTCCTATTCTTAAAGTTCTTATCAGAATCTCTAGTTATCGGAAATTAAGGCAGAGTAACAAAACGTTAACTGAAAAAATTCAACCAGTCTGGGCCACCATAGAGCCTTGTCTGGAAGCCAGTCTGGAGATTAAAAAAAAAATCCATTAGGACTATTTACATGTTTTCTTCCCTCTATTTTGAAACAATATGGTATTTATGTTATATTATTATTTCTTACTGAGAAATAATAATTGTATCTATTTAGGGGATAAAATATTATTTTTTTATATGCATATACCTATGGAATGATTAACTCAAGCTAACTAACATATCCATCACCTCATGAACTTATATTTTTGTGGTGTGAACACTTGGATTTACTCAGCAATTTTGAAATAAACACTATTATTAAATACCACAGTTAACCATGCTGTACAATAGATTTCAAAAACTTATTTCTCCTGTCTGAGATTTTGTACATTTGACTAACTTCACCTCCACCTGCCCTCCACCCCAACCCCCAGCCCTGGTAACCACCATTCTACTCTCTGTTTCTATGAGTTTAACTCTTTCAGACTCTACAGGCAAGTGAAATCACGCAATATTTGTCTTTCTGTTATTGGCTTATTTAACTTAACAAAATGTCTGCCACATTTGCCCATGTTGTCTCAAATGACAGGATTTCCTTCCTTTTTTTCAAGGCTGAAGAGTATCCCGTTGTGTATATATACACCACATTTTCTTTATCCCTTCATCCATTAATGGACACTTAGGTTGATTCTATATCTTGGCTATTATGAATGATGCTGCAATGAACATGGCAGTGCTGCTATCTCTTCGATATACCAATTTCAATTTCTTTGGATATATACTCAGCAGTGGGATTGCTTAATCTTACGATAGTTCCATTTTTAGTTTTTTGAAGAACTTCCATATTGTTTTCCATAATGGTTGCAGTAATTTACATAATATAGTATTTAAAAAATCTTTTTCTCTACAACAGCTCCTGTGGATCCTAATCCCAATGTATGAATGAAAAGGCAGGAAGTCAAGGGGTGGGGAGTGATTAGTCATTTGTAGGATTATCGGGAGAGAGAGAGAGAGTGTGTGTGTGTGTGTGTGTGTGTGTGTGTGTGTTATGGATATGGCATTTTATTTCTTGGAGGAGATGCAGATACTCAAAAATCACTGTTAATTAAGTGATTTTTTAAGTAGATGATTCTGTTCATAAGAAATTCAAAATCTGGGACCTAGAGTCAATTCCTAAGGTCAGGAGCAAACGTAAAGATCATGCTTACCTGAAGAACTCTTCTGGTTTTTCAAATTTATTATAATCCTTGATTCTTCTAGTACAGCTGTCTCTTGCCTAAAGAAAAGCCAGTGGATTAAACCACAGATTTCATTCTCTGACTCGCTATGAAAAGGATTTTAGGAGATTTCCATCAAGAACCATATAAAACCATATAAATATTACACAAATATAGACTGCAAGCCAGAAAACTATAAATAAATAGAAATTCAAGACCAGAAAAAATATAAACACAAGTATGCAGACCATGCTTGTTATAGGTGAGTTTCAAGTTTATCTCTGAGTCCCTTGGGGGCCAAAAAGAAGAAAGAAGCAGCATCCATTAAAGTTATTAGAAATGATAATGCATGTTGTTTTCACCCAGAGAAGCAAAGCTCTTTTTGCAGCTATAGGTTCCAGAAGACATTTTTCAAATGAGTAGCAGAGTTGACAACATCCTTAACTCCAGGACCTCTGGCCAGAACTTAAAACTGCTTAGGAGTTCCTAAAAAATTGCGCTAAGTGACAAGCTCCCCAGAGGGTGGGAGAGGCTTGTGTTCCATTTACAGAGGCAGTATAAACACATAATTTTCTAAAACCACAACTACTACCTTTACTTCTAAAGAGTTCAGGCTACTTTCACATATTGTGAAATTTCAGATAAGAGGACCCAAAACAACAAGAAATCTGTGGAGGGAGGAGAATAAAGCACAGAATAACTTAGACTGTGTTTGATTTTCCTTTCTAGAAGCTATCTTCTACAGAAAAACATCTCTTTTCCAAAATTTCCCTTCTTTCAGAATAATAAAGGTATACAATTTTTAGCTGCTTTATTGAGGAATACTTGATACACAAGAAACTGTACATATTTAAAGCATGCAATTTGATATGCTTTCATACATGTATCCAACCATGAAACAGTCCCCACCAGCAAGGTGATGTGCATACCCCTCATCCCCCAAAGTTTCTGCCTGCCCCTTTGTCATCCCTCCTTTCCACCACACTCTACACCTCATCTCCAGCAAACACTGAGCTGCTTCCAATTTTTTAAAGATACATGATTTTTTAGAAAATGTTTCAAATCAGAAACTAGAGTCTATACTGAACATTATTGTTTTATGTGTGCTCCTTAGTCATCCCCTGGCTCTTCTAAACCAATCATCACCCTTTCCGTCTCTAAAGTGATTGGAAATATTGGAAGTCGAATACCGTATCTTCAGTTCTTTCATGACCTGCAGAGTTGGCTATGTCAAGGCTGCATGCACAGCCTATTCAGGAAAAGTGGATGGACTACTTTTCCCCTGAAGCACATCTCCAGCTTCCCAGGCAATCTGCTGGAGATAAGCTACACACACTCTGAAAATAAATGACTGCATCAGGTACTTCTTAGCCTCTGCTTGGGGAAATACACCAACCTAGCCTCTCAGAGAAAAACTCTGGCACTCTGGGAAATATGAAGATTTTGGTCAGTCAATATAGCAAGTGGGAAAGAGAAAGATGGGGCAGGGGAGATTAAAAAATAAAAAGAAAGGAACCACCACCACAGTCTCTGACCTTGAAATGGTTGACCACCAAGGACAAGACATACTACAAATAATGCACATAGGAAGAAGAGCTAAGAACTCTAGAACACAGTGCTCCAGGGGTCCAAAAGAAGGAGAGGTGCTTCTATTTCAGAGTAGCCCAGGCTCCATTATGGAAAGGCTGATGACAGGGACTAACACCCACAGTTCCCCAAATGCTCTCCTGTGCCCCATCTCCTGTGATTCCCACAAGAGTACTGTGAATAAAACAGTGCTATTAAAGGTTATAATTTTCCCTTAAATGGTGGAAAAACTGAACCTCGTATAGGTCAGGTGACTGCTAAGGAGGGGCAGAGCTGGGGCTGGAAAGTTTTGTCTTTTGATCTCAATGCCATTGCTGTTTCTATGATACCAGACAGCGTTCTCAGGTGGAGGATGTCTAGACAACTAGACAACAACTACCTCAGACCCTCCCTTTAAAAATCAAGAACATTCCTGAATCAAGAATATCCAGGAGATAAAAATAAATTTTAAAAAATCAAGAACATCATTCTAACAAGGGTCCAGTGGTACATTTGCTAAGGAAGTGCTCTGAGAGCCACCCTTGGGCCTCAGGGACCACACACACTGTGGTCAGGTGTTGATATGGTTTGGCTGTGTCCCCACCCAAATCTCACTTGAATTGTAGCTCCCATAATCCCCATGTGTCATGGGAGCGACAAGGTAGAGATAACTGAACATGGGGATGGTTTCCTCCATCCTGTTCTAGTAATAGTGAGTGAGTTCTCACGAGATCTGATGGTTTTATAAGAGGTTTCTCCCTTTGCTGGGCACTGATTCTCTCCTGCCACCCTGGGAAGAGGTGCCTTCCACCATAATTGTAAGTTTCCTGAGGCCTCCCCAGCCATGAGAAACTATGAGTCAATTAAACCTCGTTCCTTTAGAAATTACCCAGTGTTGGCTATTTATTCATAGCAGCATGAGAACAGACTAATACAGGTGCCATGGCAGAGATGTGTTTCCTCCAGAGCGCACACACATTCCAATGGTCATGAGATGAGCCATATTTCAAACGCATTAAAGAGGCTTGCCACTTCACAACCTCCAAATAATCCTATAAGGAAAAGACAGGATAATTACCAGTACTACTATTAATTACACTCAAGTTTCTTGTTGAGTGAGTTTGTATTCTTGAGGATCAGGCTTCCTTAGGTGAAGCGTGCTCATGGCCTCACCATCATCATCATGGTAAGTGATAATGCTTGCCATACAGTGGACTCCAAAAGATGTTTGTGGAATGAACAAATGAGGTCAACAGGCCACACTACAGAACTCTTTAATTATCATGTTAAACATGCTGATGGGAAATTATCTGTCCCTAAATCATGGCAGAATAATCATAGTCAAGTATGAGGCAATCCTTTCCAGTCTGGATAGTTTTAAAGAACTTGGTATAAGCATATATTTCTTTCCATTAAGGTCCTTCGAGAGTGGATCTTATTTGTTTCATTTTCTTGGAGAAAATCTGTCCCTGAACTTGAAAAAATAACATTTAAAAGGAAAAAAACAAAGAAACTGAGTTTGCTAAGAGGTTAAGTACAAGGCTCAGCAGACATACTACAACATATGCATATGTGAGCACCACTTATTTCAAAGGTAGCCTGTTAGGGAGCTACAGATATATTCCAGAGATACTGGTTTGGGGCAAAAAATGTGCAGAATGCCTTTTTGGAACTATCTTTATCTTTACAATCAGTTGATGTGATATACAAAAAAAACCCCTGTCATACTACTTTACAGTCTTGGCTCATTTTTAACCAAAAATTACTCTAGCCAGTTTAACCACCACCCATGAGGCTGACTTAGTGATGAACAACTAACTCTTGGCCAGTCACTGACATCAAATCCACCTTCTAAGAATAAATAACACTAGGGTAAAAAAAAAAAAAAAATCTTCAGCAGAATGTGCCAAGGGCTCTAAAAACAAATTCCAAAGAGAGACTTCAAAGATATTTTGAGCAATAGCAACATTATTGGAAGATATGTATAACCTCTCAAAGTGGACTCATACACAATTTGCACAAACTGCAATATAAATCCTTAGACAGCCGAAACATACTTGTAGGCAACAATTCCATTATGTTTTGGTCATCTTTACATTATTCCCCTGGCACAGTGCCTAGTACATAGTAGGGCATGCAGCAAATGCTTTCAAAATTAGATTTCCTATGGGAATAAAGTACAGAATTACCATTAGTCACAGAAGAGCCATTACCCACTAGACTTTTGTCCTAAGGAGAAAATGCTGTCTCGTGTTTCCTCATTGTCAAAGGTGGGTTTTACCGCTTTAGGGGCTCTACCTCAAGACAGTAACTGGCAGATCTATTTGGTTTTACTGCCTTCTACCTCTACTGGCAAGTAGAAAACTTATCCCTCCGAATGTTGTCTCTTAAAGAAATCTTTATTTTAAAACAACTAAAATGTAAATTGAAGGGATTTCAGAATCTATAAAAAAGCACTAGCATCTACTACACTTTTATAAACTGTGAGCAACTGGCCATCAAGACGAAAATAAAAAAAATTATGCAGGATCTACTTCCATAGAAAAGGTAATGGAATTCCCTTTGAGGATGTGCCCACTATGTATTAAGTATTATGCTGCCCGCAGTCTTCAGGAAATCCTACAAAGGAGGGATTATCATTCTTATTTCTACAGATAAAGAAACTTGAAGCTTTGAGAAGTTAAATACAGATGTCTAAGTTTACATATTCCTTAGAGGGCAGAGCTAAGGTTCAAATTCAGGTCTGTTAGAATCCAGGTCTCTCCTTCACCTCTAAACTGTGGAGTTTATTCCAGAAGTCTAAAGCAGAAGGCCCATTGGCCAGCCAAAGGGGGCCTAAAACAGTGATTTGATAAACATGAATGAATTGCCAAAGTTTAGAAATATGAGGTTTTGCATAAAACACGGATTTGTACCTCCATTATGTCAAACCTACATCATTCATTTGTCTTTATAGGCCAGGCAGTTAATGCTTTTGAGTCTCTGACCTTTGCTATTCCCTGCTGCCTCCCTAATACTCTGGGTCAAGTGACTTGTTCACGGTCACAAGCCGCAGGCCTCGATCCCACATGTCCTTATTCTTGTCTGCTCTGCTACTCAGATTCTCACTGGCAACCAAACATATATATGCTTTAATGGCCTGTGAAGTGGGGTCACACCATTCTTCCACAATTCCCTTTGAAATGACTATCATGAGCTTGCATTTCTGATGAACATGCTGGAACTGCTAAGACTTCACATCTTGTTTCTTTCATTTGCCAAAAGTCCCCTATAAATAAATCACTCAGCTTCCACATATCCTCTCCTTGGTCTCCCATTCCTGTTCTGCCAGGAGCTGCCAGCAGCAGCTATGGTTGAATACTGAAGGGGAAAAGAAGCTACAAAGGAAGCCCCAGCGGAGCATCTTTGACTTCTAACCCATAGGTCAGGGGATAGGGAAGATGCATACCAGCAGGTGACTCATAGATCACACATACCAGTGGGTGACTCAAGCCACTACCCTTTGGAGTAGACACAATTTTTATTTTCATTTCGGATGTTCGTCAGAGGAAATCAGTTTGAATCATTTTCAATTATGTAAATACTAAAGCATATTTCAACCACATAAGATGGTAAAATTTTCTCCTCCTTCCTCTCAAAGGTACTAAGTTTATCAAATTAAATGATAAAACTTCCTCTCCCAGACTAGGAAAATACACCAAAAACTAGTTTGCCAATTGAAAATTATTTTTAGAGGTGTTTGGAGTATATGCATTATCAAATATAGTTCCTATTAAAAAAAAAAAAAAAAGCAAAACACAACATTGTACTTATTCCAATGTTTCTATATGTGACTGAAGCCAGAAACTGTATTTGTCAAAATATCATTCTTTTCAGGAAAGTACATCAAATTAATAATGAGTTGTGCCTGAAGAGGTTTTAGAATCTCAAAGTAAGCAGGCTCTGTACTTTTCTAATAAACTAATAAAGAATAGACAGCTCTTTATTAAGAAGAATCGACTTTTTATTTATACCAAAGTGGTGTTTCTTTGACATTTGTTTTTGTTTCATTTCTGACCTACTTTCTTTCTGACAGTCTTGAATGAATATCCATTCTTATGTCCTTTAACCATCTTGCAAGGTAGCCAGGCCAACTGGCTTTCCCCGGGACAGTAAATCACTCTGGGACTCTGTGTTCTAATATCAACTCGGCCAGAGATTTGCCACGTGTGCTTTATCAACCTCTCCATCTCTTCTGCTTGACTTCAGACATCTGCAAAGCTGAAAAACAGCTCTGACACAGAACAAAGGGTTTTAAGGTGCTCTGAAAGTGCACAGAGGGCCAAACCATGGCAGCTGTGGATTAGCAGGTTCTCACTTCATTCTGCTGGTGCTTGGAGACTGCACAGTGGTTAGAAGAGCAAAGGCTCAGGGGTCAGACGGCCTGGGTTTAGAGTCCAGCTTTGCCACTTATTAACTGTACAACCTTGGGCAACTCACTTAACCTCTCTGTGCTGCGGCCACCTCAGCTATAAAATGGGACATCGAGAGTTAAACATGATTGGATATTCAAAAGACTTAGTGCAGTGCCTGTCATGCCATAAAACTTAGTAAATACCAGCAATATTTATTATTCTTCCATTTTTGATGCCCTCACTGACATACCCTGAGTGTGAGTAAAATTTTGTCATTCAGCTTGACTATATTTAGTGCCTTGATTCTTGAAGGAAACAATGTCAGAACCGTTAGTATAATTTCCTAAGATCTAGTCAGACATCTCTAGGGCATAAATTGTTATGTGGGACCAGCCATGAAGTACCGCACTGCAGGTGTTTTGGAGAGTCACGCTAAATCTGAGCAGAGGATGTGAACCCCATGTACCCTGCAGCAAGAGTTCGGCGGGGTGGTTTGCTACTCGCTCTCTTCCCTGACTGATGTCTGGTTCTGACATCCAGAGCATGACATATGACAGATGACAGCGACACGTCTGCCCATGCCCACGAGCACACCCGGGTTTTACAAAAGCCAATGTAATTTTTTCAGTAAGTAAAGAAAACAGTGCACAAGGGGTGTGCAGGATTTCACTTGTTCATTTGCTTTGACATTTTTAGGGAATTTCTTGTGATAGTCCTAAAAGTATTTTACAAACACATGAAAAATGAAATTAGCCATTTGTTCAGGCTTCTACTTCTAATAAAAAAGATGATCATATATGCTTTTGAAGAACAAGCATAAATCTTATTTTATGGCTTAAAGTTACAATGTATAGGCTTTTACTCTTTTCTGAATATGAAGAAAGTTGCCACACATTTTACTTTTATCACTGCTTGCCTTTGATGAAGTCTCTGTAATTGTTACAATAACAACCATACCTTGCATCTTTCTCATATGCAAAAAACACAAATGCTACTCCACTTGATCTATCTTTATTTACTCATTGTTTAAAATGTATCCATAAACCAAATTAAAAATAAAAGAAACTTAAAAACTATAAAATCAAAGGTCTACTCCTGGGAGCCAGCAAAAAATAAAACAAAAGAGCTAAAATTTTGGACACAGGCAGACTTGGATTTGTGGGTGAGAAAATTAGTCCCTTCACTGCTTTGATTTCCTCATCTGTAAAATAATAATAATAATAATAATACTTATACCTATACCTTGGAAGGCTGGTGGTACCAGGACAGTCCCTGGGGGAAAATGTGGCCCAGCAAATGATTTCCTAAGAAATAGAAGGAAAGTAAAAAGGAAAGAGGCAAAAAAGGAGGGAGTAGCAGTGACTCTCCCCAAGCTATACAAATTGGGTTATAACCCAGGCCTTCTGCCAAAATTCTGCCTCTCAAATAGAATACTTCACTGTTTTTATTATGTGAATTTTCCATACATAACAAAGTAGAGAGGAAAGTGTAAAGAACCCCCAAAAACCTATCACCAAGCTTCAACAATTACTACATTTTACCATTCTGATTTCACCTATTTCCCTATACACATACCTTTTTTCTTTTGAAGGAGTATTTTTTAAAGAAAGTCTTAGGCCTCGTGTAAATTCATTAATAAGTGCTTCTAAATAGATAAGGGCTTTTAAAACTCACAATACCACCAACTCAATAAAATTACCAATAATTCCTTAGTAATATGTAATAAACAGAATATGGTTCATTTTTGCATGTTTTAAAAAAAGGCATTTTTTTAGTTAGTTGTTCAAATTGAGTTCCAAACAAAATTCATATCTGCAATTGGTTTACAGGTCCCTTAAGTCTTTTAACTTAACAGTTCCCCATCTCCACTTTTTTCTCATAGCATTTATACACTGAAAAAAAAAAAATAGGTCACTTGTTTTGTAGAACTTCCTACATTCAGGCATTGGCTGATCTGTACCCTTGTAGTGGTGTTTAGCATGTTCCTCTGTCTCCCGTATTTCCTATAACCTGGTGTTAAGAGTTAGATGTGGATGTTTAATGAACTTCTGTTTCAGCCTCGTTGAGGGAGGGGATGTGGGTAAGACTGTTTCACAGGTGGTGCTGTTACTTTTCTATCAGATCACATTGGAGGAGCATAACTAATGTTCAGCTGTTCCACTTTTAGTGATATGGAGACTGATCAGTGAGCTCAAGTGTTATCAGCCTGATTCTCTGTTGGATAGCACCAATTTTACTTGATGATTTTATCATTCATTAATGGTTGTTGCTTAGCTCCATTATTTCATTAGATGCTACAAAACTGTAGGTTTTTAAAACTTTTCTAGCACCCTTCTGCACTTATTAGCTGTAATTCTCTATAAAGTAAATAGGAAAGCAGGGGTGGATGTGAGATCTCCTTTTTAAATCTACTTTCAGAACAATGACTTGGTGCCCTAACAATCTCAGAAGTGACAAATGAGAGATTTTTTTGTTTGTTTTATTGTCTTGTGTCTTTAGAATTTTGTCATAAACTCATGGACTTTTATATATTTTTATATATTTCTATCCTTTTGATGCTCAAACTGTCTCATCTTTGCCCTCTGAGGGGGTCCCCTCAGGTTGGCTTCTGAATCATTCTGACACGATCCCAGCAGTCTCTCTGATGGCTTTGCTTTAGATGGTTCAAAAAGAACCTTTAAAAAAAAGTAATCAAGAGGCTGGGCACGGTGGCTCACACTTGTAATCCCAGCACTTTGGGAGGCTGAGGCGGGTGGGTTACTTCAAGTCAGGAGTTCGAGACCAGCCTGGCCAACATAGCAAAACCCTGTCTCTACTAAAAATACAAAAAAAAAAAAAAATTGCTGGGCATGGTGGCATGTGCCTGTAATCCCAGCTATGTGGGAGGCTGAGACATGAGAATCACTTGAACATGAGAGGCAGGGGTTGCAGTGAGCCAAGATCACACCACTGCACTCCAGCCTGGGCAACAGAAGGAGGAGACTCCGTCTCAAAAAAAAAAAAAAAGTAATCAAGAAAGTCTTTATGTGTTGTTTATCATTTTGATATTCCATTTTCCTTGTTTCATAGCAATTACACACAGGGGCTCTTCAATAACATCTACTGATATGTGTTTGTTTATGTGCCTTATGCTATAATTTAAACCAAAAAAATGCAATCCTGTTGAAAATACCAGATGTGACAGGTATGGGAGTCAGGGACTTCAGTGAAAAGAGCCAGGCTGTGAAGTTAGTCAGACCTGGATCTGAATTCCAGCCCATCACTTACCGACTGTGTAACTTCAGGTTTGTCATTAAATCTTCCTGTGCCTCAGTTTTCTCATCTGTAAATGGGATTGATAACAGTAATACCTATTGTGCACACCTGCCAGTAAGTACTTTAAAAAGCAACTAAATTCTCTTTTACACTACTCGGTCCTGAATAGAACCTCAAGAAATTGTAGTCACAACTATTATTGTCATTATCTATCTTGCATGCTTCAATTTATCCTTAACTATGTTTATGTTACACATTCCAGTTTGAACATCATCGTCTTTAATAGAGAAAGAGAGAAGCCAAATAGTTGAGTAGGTCTGTTTTTCATCATATTTTAACATTATTCTATCTGCCCCAAGCAATGAGCTTAGCCTTTACTTGTTTTTCTTGTTTTGAGCATAGCTTTAAAGAGCGCTTTCTTGTTGTCTTTAACATTCTCTTCAGCTTCAGTTCAGTCTGAACTTGTGCTTTGCAGATATTTTCTTACCGGTTTACACCACTCTTCTGAATTTGTTCCTTTCATGTGCTTGTCTTTCAATCTTCTATACATGTTCTCTTAATATCCAAGCCCATCAAAAATTCCTTGTTCTTAAAATGGTTCCTGGGCCAGGCGCGATGGCTCATGCCTGTAATCCCAGCACTTTGGGAGGCTGAGGCAGGCAGATCACCTGAGGTTAGGAGTTCGAGACCAGCCTGGCCAACATGGTGAAACTCTCTCTACCAAAAAATACAAAAAGTAGCCAGGCATGGTGGTGGGCACCTGTAGTCCCAGCTCCTCCAGAGGCTGAGGCAGGAGAATCGCTTAAACCCAGGAGTTGGAGGTTGCAGTGAGCCGAGATTGCACCACTGCACTCCAGCCTGGGTGACAGAGCGAGACTCTGTCTCAAAAAAAAAAAAAAAAAAAAAAAAAATTCTCTCTTTTTCCTCATTCCCTCAAAAGATGATTTTGCTTCAGAAATTTTCCTTTCTTTTTATTTCTCTATTTCCCTTTCTTGTTTTTATTTTTTATGGTCTTTTCAAGTCTCTATATGTTGAAAAATCCCTGTTATTTTTCCTTTGAAATATATTTTCCTAAAATCACCACTACCATTTGGTTATGCCCAACTTTTCTTTCTTTCGAAGTTGCCAAACAATACTATCATGTTTACTCCCGCCCAAGGTTTTAGTCAATTCCACTTCAATAAAAAATTTTTCTAGGTAGTTAGAACTAAGTTTGGAGTAGTATTTCCATCTCATTGCCTCCTCAATCTGTGGTTTAAAAAACAGAAAGGCTTTTCTGGATTGAAACATCTATGTTTCTATGGAATGAAACATTGATCAGATATTGGATAGAATTAAAGTCCTCATCAATGACTATATCTTGGCTGTGGCAATTTTGATATTTAGCTGAACCTAAGTGTGTGTAGTATCAGAATCCAACAAAATAAGACTCGTATTCACTTGTCTATGCTAACCTATAATCGTTGTTCAGGCATAATATTTTGGCTCCACTGACAAGAGAACAGGCTGTGTTTTCAAGTTAAGTCATGGCAGTTCACAGTCACAATTTCTACAGGGGCTGGCAAAGGACAAAAGCTTATACCCCAACTCAGTAAGTGGTGGAAACACCTTGCTCTTTCTTACACTGTTGAGTTCTCCTGTGAATTCATTGCTACTTAGAGAATCCTAACACGAGAACACAAAAAGAAATTCTAATACAGGCCATAACTAATTACCTTTAAAATGTATTTAGGAGAAAGAATTCAAAACCAAAAAGAAAAAAAACAAAAACAAACCAACAACAACAAAAAAACCCTGTGTGGCTATGAATAGTGGGTTAAAATTTGGCTAATAGACAAAAATAAACAGCAACTTAAATTGTCTTGCAGTTTAACCTGTCAACGTTTTATTCTTCATGTACTGAATGAGAGGAAATTATATGACAGAAAGACTGTATTTCAAGAAATCAGCTAAGCATACCAAAGTTTTCCCAAAGGCCTTGACATTGACATGAACAAAGTAAAATCTCTAAGTCTAATAAGTATAGCTAAGCTTAGTTACTCCCTACTCAGCTCCAGGCCTTAGGCTAAGAATAGCAATAAATACAAAAATATCCACCAGTTGTCATTCAACTCGTGCGCATGTGCCAGAATCCCTCGCTTCCTTTCCCTCACGCTCTGAATCATCAACCAAATTTTCTCTCCCTGCTAAAAGTTTTTTAGCAATTCAAAATAAAATCAGACGAAAAGTTATTTCTTGGAAAGTTTTAAAAGTGGGTGAGATTCCTGTTTATGTCCTAGTCAAGCACAAAGACTAGTTGTTTGATAACCATGGTATTTTCTAAAATGAAGTTTTTAGAGAATAAAGCATATCCAGGATAGTTAATCAAACACAATAACAAAGAAAAGGACTTCTGTTCGGTCCAAAATTATTCTGCTATTAGGTCAATACTGAACCACACATGGACTGTCTTGGGCTTCTATACCAAACTGAGCAGTAGCCACCTAAAAATCTTCAAAACGGAACCATGGAGACCTCTGTTCTTTCTGAAGCTGAAAACATTGGACCTGAAAATAACTAAGAAGATTTGGAGGTCATGGTTTGATTTAGTGTATGCTACGGAGCCACGATGATGGGGAATCAGAAGCAAGGAGCAAGTTCAAAAAGCTGCAAGCACCAGGAAAAACGGGCTTTGGTCAAAAAGTGTGTTGATTTCCCTTTAATTTTCAGGGTATACTGTGAGATTAACCCTCATTCCATTGAGCTAAATTTTATCCATCAGCACAACTCAGAGGTCACTTAAAATCATAACTTCCTCTTAAACATTCTTATGATATTTACTAGCAAACACATTCCAAAAGAACAGTCACTTCCACTATGTAGAAAGAGCTTAATTGCTAAATTTAAAACTGACTACACTTATTCACAAATGAGGGCCTCATCTTCGTTGGTGACCCCGAGGTCTTCCTTCTCTTTTCCTTGACTCAGCAGCTGAGCTCAGCTTCCTCTCTCTGACCTTCCTTTTCCAAATGCTGGAGCACAGCAGGCATTTCTAGGTCAGCAAAGGAAACTATTACTGCCTTCCAGGAGAACAGTATCTTCTGTGTATTTGAAGGACTGAACAAGAACAACAAGTCAGAAATTCAGTGTACTAACCTCAGTTCTGACCCTGTCTAGGGCATGGCATCAACTGCCTCTTGTCTCTATTCTGTTAGGGGAAAAACCTCCACCATCCACCCCTATTGCTGATTGTCATCAGCCACCTGAATACCTGGCTCAGCAAAGCCTGGCAGAGCACCTTCCCCCACCTTCCCTGCCTTGCTGGCTATGGCACTGTCTTCCTGCCCGAACCACAGGCTCATGAGAATGACCATCTCCTCATCCTTTCCATCCCATACCATGCATTCTGCCACTACTTATTTTTTAAAAATAGTTTTAATGACATAAAATTCACATATTGTAAAATTCACCCATTTAAAGTATGCAATTCAGTGGTTTTTAATATTATTCAGAGTTGTGCAACCATCACCACAATCTAATTTTAGAACACTCCCATCACTCCAGAAAGAAACCCTTTACGTATCAGGAGTCATTTCCCAAATCCTCCCCACCTCCAGCTCTAAGCAACCACTATCTTCTTTCTGTCTCTATGGATTTGCCTATATGGGTATTTCACATAAGTATGCATGGTATCTTATGACTGACTTATTTCACTTAGCAGCATGCTTTCAAAGGTTATCCACATTGTAGTCTTTATTGCTGAATAACACTCCATTCAGTACTTGATGAACAGTGGGCTGTTTCCACTGCTTGGCTGCTATAAATAATGCTGCTATATACAAGTTTTTGTGTGAACCTGTGTTTTTGTTTCTCTTGGCCACCACTTATTTTTAGTACCCACTCTGCTCTTTGTCTCTTCTTCTCTGGTCTCAAGTCCTATTTAAAAAGAAAAAGGCTTAGGAAACAGGCATTCACATACCCTGTGGATAGAATGAAAATGGTACTGCTTTTCTGGAGGACAATTCCCCAATATCTATCAAAATTTTAAACACACACACTCTTCAACCTAGAAATTCCATTGCAAGTCCCCTACAAATAACCCCTTTACAAGTGTGCAGATCATGATAAGGATGTTCTCTGCAGCACAGTGCATAATAAATGCAGACATTAAGAAAATAAATTTAAATACTGTTCAATAAGAATCACGGAAAAGCAGTACAGTGGACCACTATTCTAGTGATTAAAATAAAATAAGGTAGAACTATATAATCGTATGAAAGACTGTTCCATACATTAATTAAATGTATCAAATTACAGAAAATACATATATTAAATGAGTTCTCTCAGATAAAAGCAGATATATTGTGTGTGCTTGAATGTCCATGTAAAATTTCTGAAAAGATACTTCT
The DNA here is from genome assembly GCF_000951045.1 of Mandrillus leucophaeus. Taxonomy (NCBI): domain Eukaryota; kingdom Metazoa; phylum Chordata; class Mammalia; order Primates; family Cercopithecidae; genus Mandrillus; species Mandrillus leucophaeus. The sequence continues at coordinate 897,006 of NW_012104554.1, forward strand.
TTAAAGATGAGGATTAAAGGTTTTACAGAAAGAGAAAATTACTTTGCATTTCATCTCTTTTTTGTACAACTTGAATTGTTACTATAAGGATACTTTTAGAATTTAAAATGTATATTTTAAAATAATAGAAAGACTTCCTGGAGTCCTCTGAAACCCTACTGTGAATCAGTTGGGAAGGGTGTGAGAAAATGAATGCCAAGGAGAGAAGAGACACACCAAAGAGGAGCTAATGATGCTGAAAGTGAACATCACCTGTTTCATAATCGACCCCTGGCAACCCTGACTCTAATCTCCAAACGGAAAGCATCATAGGATTCTGACTCCTACCCACATTCTCAGCAAGGCACTATGGTGCTATGGAAGAAAGACAGAAGTCAGACAAGCCCAGGGTACTAAGCCAAGCTCTGCCACTTACTAACTATAAAACTTTCATTCAATCCCCCTTCTCCAAAACTCCTCTTTGCCAGACTATAGAGTAACCCATGCTCTTTCACCACTATTTAGTAACTATACTTGAGATGCCAACTCCTAAGCATGTCCATCAACCCTACAAAACTCAGCTCTAAATAGCACATCTCACAGAAACCTTTCTGAAAACCAGGAGTCCTAATCCAAACCTATATACGTGTTTGCACATCCTCTACACAAGTGTGTGCCCTCCTCTTCATACTGGTACTTAGTTTACTGTTATTTCATGCATCTTACCCCTGCCCCTACAAATTCTAAGGGCATGTACCCAACCAAAAACTATTGGGCACATTGGGTCTAAAACTTGCTGGCATGTGATAATATACTGCTTGTTGATGTTTGAGCTGTATCCGGAAGGTTATTTTATTAATTATTTACTGATAAAAACTTGACAAAATCATAGATGAATGGTAAATGTGGACAACAAATGCTCACAGGAGCACTGATCATCATTTTGGGTTTTTGTCAGTTTATTTCTTTCATTTTTCTCAATGCACATCCACAACTAGCCAAGGTTATTTACACCAACTACACAAACACAAGTGTCTGTATTTCAGGACAGATCAAATTCCCAACAAACTGTGATTCATTCTTCAAGACCCTGCCTCCATGAAGCTTTCCCTCCCCACCCTAGCAGCTGGTCCCTTCCACCTTGTTGCTTCCTTGCTCCTCATTTCGTTTAGTCATTATTGTGTAAATATTTGACACCTTCCTTAGGCTGTGAACATCCCAGCCTTACTCATCATTTTGTCCATATAACCTTGGATCATCTGTTACACATAGAATGGGACTAAAGAAAAACTATTTAAACACACGAGTGAGTGAGTCAAGATTAATTTTCACTCTCAGTACAAATTACTGAGAAGCTGTAGAGCCTCCAGCCCTGAGGGTATATCTATCCTACTACCCTAAAATACCAAACCTCTCCTTCCCCAAAGAAAACTGAAGTCTACCTATAATGATTAGAATAACATCCTTAACCCTCCTCCCACCTCCTAACCCATCTTCACATTCCAAAAGGCAAGGGCAACCCTATGGCAGAAAACAATGACATTTAAATGCAGAATAAATAGCAGCATTTGGGGAAAGTGGGTTCAAGTTCCGGTCCTGCCACTAAACAGCTGGATGATCTTGCATTGGCCACTAAATTCCTCAGGCCCTCAGGCTCCTCGTCCATAAAAGAAGGGGTAAAACCTCTATCACTTCCAAGGCCCCCATCAGCTCTAATAGTCTAGGAATCTATGAAGCAGAAAATTCATTTCATTTTGTCTTCCTTTCATTTATTCAACAAGTATTACTGTATGTTTGTGGTGGACTACATAGTGATGGACTACGTGTTTATTAAACAAATCCATTTTGGTTTTCGCTTAAGCACAAATTTCCCAGGTTCACTCGAAAGTAGCTACGGCGGCCAGGCACAGTGGCTCACGCCTGTAATCCTAGCACTTCAGGAGGCTGAGCCCAGGAGTTCAAGACCAGCCTGGGCAACAAGGTGAAAGAAACCCCATCGCTACAAAAAATGCAAAAATTAGCCAGGTATAGTGGTGCACACCTGTAGTCCCAGCTACTTGGGAGGCTGAGGCAGGAGGATCGATTGAGCCCAGGTGGTCAAGCCTGATCACACCACTGCATTAGAGCCTGGGCAACAGAGCAAGACCCTGTCTCAAAAAAACAAACAAACAAACAAACAAAAAAACAACTCACAAAGTAGGTATGGCTATGAGTTCTAGCCAACGCAATCTGAGTGGAAGCAATGTGCCCTACCTTCAGCCTGGCCTCCTGCACAATCCATGCTCACTCTCTCCCCTCTCCTGCCAGTCAGAGACAGATGATTCAATGAGAATTCCAAGGCCTTAGAAAATGACAAGGCCACTAGATGAAAGATGTCTGAGTCCCTGAATGTCTGCATGGAGCAAAGCTCTCCTTTCTTCCAGCAGGAAATAACCTGTATTAGTCTGTTTCACACTGCTGATAAAGACATATCTGAGACTGGGCAATCTACAAAAGACATTTAACGGACTTACAGTTCCACGTGGTGGGGAGGCTTCACAATCATGGCAGAAGGTGAAAGGCACACCTCACACGGCAGCAGACCAGATAAGAGAGCTTGTGCAGGGAAACTCCCCCTTATACAATCATCAGATCCCGTGAGACTCATTCAGCACCACCAGAACAGCACAGGAAAGTCCTGCCCCCATGATTCAACTACTTCCCACTGGGTCCCTCTCACAACACCTGGGAATTCAAGATGAGATATGGCTGGGGACACAGTCAAACCACATCATAACCTATGTTAAACCACTGAGATCTGGAGTTCTTTGTTACAGCAGAGAGCCTACTCTGACTTACGTAAGACATATTGCATATGCACTGTCAGCTTTAACCCTCTTAACAACCGGACTGGTAAATATTACTATTTATATTTTATGGATGAAGAAATTGAGTCTCAGTGAAGGGAAGCAACTTGTTCAACATCACACTGCTTCAAGGTGGCACAGGCAACATTTGAACCTATGCATCTCTAACTCCAAAGTTCATCTTCTTCATTTTTTGGGAGATGATTGCTACCAAAGCCCCTCTACACTTCCCTCCTTGCTCCTGGGTACCCTTCCCAGTTGCAAACAGTTCCTGCAGGTGCCGCTCCTACATAAATCCACTTGCTACTGAGAAGCAGCACAGGGCACGATAAGCAGGCCTAGCTACGAAACTAGAGGCAAAGGAAGGCCACAACCAGGCTTTGCTGTCCAGTCCAACCCTGGATCTGACTCAATCAGTCTGTGAACAGTAGAAGACTGAAGCTCCTACTAAGCCCATATCTTCAAAAATATCAACAATATGCTCTAGGAAATAATCCAGAGATGACTATACTACTTTAATTTTCCCTTAAAAGAGTCAATCTAACATCATTAAGAGTGACATTTAAATGCTAATTGAAAAAGCACTGTTCCCATGTCTCTAGACAAGTATTTGCATGTTAATTAATTCTGGGCGTCAGAAGACCGGCTTCCAATATGAGGTGTCAGAGTAGAGAGTTTTTTTGCAGAGGAAGATAAAAGGCTATGGCATAGACATTATAAATTACCTGGTTTCAAGAGTTCTAAAAAGAAATAAGCTATCCTTTGCAATGCAAATTCATATTGCCTCTTTTGTAAAGGGCACATTCTAATGAAAGGACCAAAATATAGATTTCCTACTTCAATACTCTTTTAATGTAGTGCCCTCATCACAGATCAAAATGGCTTTTACCAGAACAGCGGCTAACGAGCTCATAAAGACTGTCAATATGGGAGACAGAAACCTAATGCCCTAGAAGCCAATAAACCACAAACACACTCTGAACAGTCACAAAGGATGTCAACTTGATTTTTTCAAACAACAAACCATTTCTTTCTAAAAGGAGTCATGCAAATTAGTAAGAACTCACAAACCACAGACTCAGAATGATGGCCATTAGGCTGAATATTTTATAAATTAGGTTACCTCGAAAGACGATAATTTAAATAAAGCATTCATTCAACTTGCTACACTTACACTATATTTGTTGGCATTATAATTTCTATGGTATAACTTTCACTGTTGCACTAGTGCTTTTCATATACGATCTCATCTTAGACCTGGAAGATAAATAAGTGTGCCCACTATACAGATGAAGACATTAAGACTCAGAGAGAATATATGGTTTAATCAAGATCATGGAGGGAAAGAGCAGTGAGGTCACGTCTAGAACCCAGTTTTCTGGATCTAATTTCTATGTTCTTCCCATGCAATTATATTATCTTTCTTCTATTTCGTTTAGTTGCTGATTGTCCCTGCTACTAAGTTCACTATTGCTATGATATTCCTAAATGTGCAGAGGACATAAACATTCAGGGAATAATCACATTTCAAACAGGCTTAACAAGGTTTTCTTTTTGTGCTCTTCTGTAAAAGTCCACCCCAGTAACAAAAGTATACTGATTAATTCATTTATCACACAGACATATGTTGTAAATACACGTGACAAGGGGTTATGTGTGGTATAGAAAGAGCAATTATTAATTAATAGGAAAATATAAAAACACTGAGCAAAAGCCATGAAAAGGCTATTCACAAAAGAACTACAAATGGCCAGATGAAAACTAGTTCACTGTCAACAGTAATTTAAAAATTCAAATGGAAAATACAGTGAGATATTCTCCAGGTTCAACAAGAGTGGGTGAACGTATTATAACTCTGGGAGAGGGTTTAAAATGATAGAACTCACTGGGGAATATGAAGGTGCATGCTGCAGGATCCAGAAATTCCAGTTTCGGGAGTCAATTCCAAGGAGACAAAAAGGCACTAAAATACGTATATTTGTGAATGTTCATTGTTTACAATATTTGTGAATGTTCATTGTTTTTGTTTTGTTTCATTGTTGTAAACATAAGTTTACAACACAAGGAGATTAAATTTTTATGTTAACCAAAAAATATTCTATAGCCATTGAAAAGAATTATGTTAAAGGTAAATAACTAAAACATAAAACTTTGAATGAATTACAGAAAACCCAAATAAATGGAAAGATACTCTATGTACAAAGACGAAGATTCAATGTTGCAAAGACATCAACTCTCTTAGAGATTTGATTGTAAAAGCAATTGATCTATAGACTTAAAACAATCTCATTAAAAAATATCTGCAAATGTGAGTGTGTCTCTGTGTGTACTTGTGGACATTGACAAGCTGTTCGAAGCTGTTCTAATCTTTTCATTTGGAAATGTGAAGGATCAAGAATAACCAAGAATCTCCAGGAATTGGTGAAAAGAAGATGCAGTCCTCAGTCTACTAAGCTGCAGTAATCAAAGTATGTGTTATTAGCTCAAGGGAAATACATCAGTGGAAGAGAATAAGGAGTCCACAGCTGGACCCATTCATATATGGATATTTAATTTATGTTATGAAACAGGTTGTATGGCAGGGCAATGGGGAATGGATAGTATTTTTGTTAAGTGCTGCTTGAGCAACTGGATATTAATGTAGCATAAAACGGAACTTAACCCTAACTTTTCAACATACACGAAAATTAATTCCATGTGGACTGTAGATCTAAATGTGAAATGTAAAAGAATAAAGTTGATAAAAGATAACATAGGAGGATATCTTCATGACCTTGGGCATAAGTGAAGATTTCTTGAACAAGACTCAAAAAGTACTAACAACAAAGAGAAAGATTGGTAAGTTGGACAACATTAAAATTGGGAAGCTCCATTAACCCTACTAAGAGAGCAGGAAAGGCAAGCCACAGAGTGGAAGAAGACATTGCTAACACATATAACCAACAAAGGAACTTACATCTAGAATATATAACATACAAATAAATGAGAAAATGTCTGACAGTTCTACGGAAAAGTAGGCAAGAGACAAATACTAAACAAATACTTCAATACGCCCACCCAAAAGACATCCAAATGGTCAATAAACATATGAAAATATGCTTATAAGTCAACAGGAAAATGCAAATTAAAATCACAAGAGACTATAACAGGTCTACCAGTTTAGATAAAATCAATTAAGACGGACAAAACTAAGTGTTGCCAAAGATAGGGAACAACAGTAACTCACATAAATTGATGATGGTATTGTAGATTAGTGCAACCACTTTCACAGTATTCCCTAGAGCTAAACACACACATATCCTATCATCTGCCAATTCCATTCCTAAGGCATATAAACAAAAGAACAACTTTGAAACCTGCACACGTATGCCAAAAGACATGTACAAGAATGTTCATAGCAACATTTTTCATAATAGACCCAAACTGGAAACAACCCCAATGGCCATCAACAATAGAATGGAGGGCCAAGCGCAATGGCTTATGCCTATAATCCCAGCATTTTGGGAGGCTGGGGCGAGTGGACCACTTGAGCTCAGAAGTCCAAAACTAGCCTGGGAAATATGGTGAAACCCCACCTCTACGAAAAATGCAAAAACAATAGCCAGGTATGGTTGCGCATACCTGTAGTCCCAGCTACTCAGACAGCTAAATTGGGGGAGGATCATTTGAACCTGGGAGGTGGGATTGCAGTGAGCTGAGATTGCGCCACTGCACTCCAGCTTCGGCAACAGAGCAAGACCCTGTCTCCAAAAAAAA
>NW_012104554.1:903636-922371 GCF_000951045.1 Mandrillus leucophaeus
AACAACAGAATGAGTAAATATTATGGTATGTTCTTTCATATGAAATAAACTGCAATGAGAATAAACAAATAATACATGTGAAAAACATGGATGAATCTCACAAACAAATATTGAGTAAAGTAAGTAAAAAAATAAAAAACTACAGACATTTCATTTATGTAAAGTTCAAAAACAAACATTATCATGTTAGATTCAAAATAGCTATTATCTCTGGTGGGGAGGAAGAGGCCATGGGAGGCTTCTGGGGGTACTGGAAATATTGTTGCTTGACCTAAGTAGGGGGACAGTAAATGGATGTGTTCATTTTGTGGTCATAAACTGAGCTGTACACTTCGGATCTGCGTACTTTCCTGCATGTATGTTATATTGCCATAAAATGTTTTAATCTATATTTATTGGCTTGAAAACATGTTCATGATGTATTACATGAAAAAAGCTGCTTAGCAAATTACGTTATTCTTTTTTGAGATATATAGAGTAGAAGCATTCTTATCTAACATATTTAGGATCAGAAGTTAATTGCTTAATTTCAAAAGCTAGTGAAAGTGAGGATTCATAAAAAAAAAACCACCTGCTGCCTAAAACATTTTATTTTAACTTTAACACTGAGGACTTGAGTATTTGCTGGCTAGAATTCCACATAATCTTTCCTGCATAAATCATATCCATAATCTATCTTCTTCTCTATTTTCAGTTTCAATTTCTTTAACATGAAACAAAAATTTAAATACACTTGTGAAGCAATATGAATGTTGAATCCTTTGTGACTTTTAACATTTATTTTCAAATCTTTCAGTTATTCGACCTACTCTGAATTCTAGAGCAATTGTTTTAGAGATGTGTTTTTATCACATTTTGCTAAAGCATTCAACCTAATTTATTGGCAACGACTCTATTTTTATACTCATATTTCATTGGTTTATGTAATATTTAATTAGATTACAGAATTACAGTAAGTTCGATTGGCATAAACAGTATTAAGAAAAAAACAAATGGCTCTTAGTAAGCACACAACTTTGGTTCTAAGAAAGACAAATTTATTAGCAGAATGCATTTAGCCTTCAGAGTGTTTCCAATGTATATACTTAATTCTTTGCATTAAAAACAAGGAAAGATATACTCCAAAATATCAATACTGGTTTATCTTAATTGAAGGAGTTTTTGGTGGTGTTGAATTGAATTTGCTTGTGTGTACTTCTTCGGAAGACTTGTATTGATTGCATTTAAAATTACATCTTTTCAGGTCATAAGAAGCTTAGAGCATTCTGTGGCATACTGCTGAAGACTGGTAGTGGTTGGAGGAAGCAGATGGCATGAACCCTGCCTTCCTCTAAGTGGGTGTGAAATGTAATGATTCAGGCTTTTAAATTAAATGCATAAAGATTCAAACCCCAGCTCTGCATTTACTTAGGTGTACATCCTTGGGTGTGTATCTCCTCTAAAACTTAGGTTTCTCATCTGTAAAATGGGGATAATGGCACCTACTGCTAACAGTTGCTGTGAAAATTAATGTTATAATTTAGGATCCAAAGCCCTAAACACAGGACCTGACACACGATAAACCTCCATGAATGTTAGCTTAAAAAATGACAAGAGTATCTAATAGAGGACACAGAATAAATGTATACATGATATAACCAAATAAATGCAAAGCATCACAGCACAGCCTACTGGCAACTGAGGAAACACAAAGTGAAACAAGGGACTTGAGAGAAATGAGGCCAACCAGGGAAGGCGTTTATCCAATAGAAGAAGTGGCTCCAATTAAGGCTTAAAGGAAGTGAAGAACAGAAATGAACAGTTTAATATTTCAACCAATCTCTGGAAGGAAGAGGATATGAACAAATCTCACTTGCACATGGCTGGAGCTTGGAACATACAGAAAAACATGCAGAAACCAGATCCTTTGTGAATGTGAGATTTAATATTTTAGAAAGCACAGGCAATGGGCTTTTTCCCTAGGACCAGACAGAAAGGACAAGGCCTGAGGGTCTGTTTGGGTACATGTGAGAGGGAGAACATCCTGGAAATGTGTCCATGCCCATTTGAATTTCTGTTACTTGAAACCACAAGTCCTTGGCACACACATTTCTATTCTAAGTTAGGCCAGCTATCTCTTGAGAGTCCCTAAAGGAAAGTTTCATTCCTTCAATCAACACATCTTCCTCTACAGTGTTCCAGGTACTGTTCTAGGCACTAGGAATAGAAGGTTGAATAAACAAGCTCAGTGCCCTCAGGAGCTTACATTCCAAATAGAAAGTCTGACTCTTTATCTTCCAGCAAAGGATGGCTGATGCCATTAATACTAAAAACATCTGTCTTCTGAAATAGGTGCAGTTCTCAAGAAAGAGAAGCAATCGACCAATCACCAGGACCAGTTTCGCCTTGAAGTTAATTTTAACCTCTACTGAAGGTCAAATGAAAGCTAGAGAAAAGTATTAGGAGCACTGCCAGTTCAATAAAGGGACTGCAGGGCATTGCCAGAGAAAAATCCCAGTGTGGCCAGAGGAAGTTTGAACAGTTCAAATCAGATAACACAGCTCAAAGGGCAACTCCAAAAAAGTATACTGTGACAGGTGACAATTGGGAGTCTATTAGCTTTTGTTTCAATCAGAAAAAGCAGTATCTTTAATTACGTTAGTATTCCATTATTACATTCTCATCACTAAAGGACTGCACATTTTTGGCTAAATCAGGTGTAGCAAAAGACACTGCAATGGGGCAGGAAGGGCCGAAGAAGACACTGCATGGTGGCACAGTCTGTCTGCTAAGCTAAATCCCAGAATCTTAAGATTTACTAAGGAACACTTGGGGAAAAAGAGTCTCAAAAATAGCCAGAGACTTAGTAACTTGACTGGTGTAAGCTGTCAGAGGATGAACGATGACAAGTAGAACAGGCAGGCATTTTGAGTTTTCCATATTTACCAGCTATATCTCAAAAATAAGATTTCTTGTAGAATGCTTTCCCTTCAAATATGAATAATTTAAAGGTCTAAACAAATGTTCCTCAGAAGGCAATAAACTACCTTTTTAAGGAATGTCAATTTCAATCACTTTCAAAATGCTTCTGTTAGTGGTTCTTAAATTATGCCTCCCAGGATTATTGGTTGGAGTTCCTCAAGCTGGATCAAGGTATTCTGCTAAAATCATACATGACAGTCTTTTACTAATTCACAGAAGAAAAAAAAAAAAAACCTTAATAAAACGTTCTCAGCTTTAGTATTTTCCCCTTAATTTTTATCTAAAACCTGTGGCACTAACTAATGCATTTCCAAAGAATGCTAATGGAAGACATGAGAACAAAGAATAAATAAATTTTACTGGAAAAAAAAAAAAGAGAGAAATAACCTGTCATGCTTAGTCCAGCACCTTGTTACCATCTACAGGTGTGACTGGAGTTGTGCTTTTAATATTGCAAATTCTAACTCAATCCTAGGAGGGCGCACCTAGGAGCCAGCTCATGCCCTCTCACCCTCAATAAAGAGGCTTACCTTCTCCCCACACAGCTGCATTGTGGATCCCATTGTAACGCATGGGGAATATTACTGATTATTGGGAAAAATTACCGTTCCAGGAAATAGATGGCCTCAGGTATACTTTCTGAATCTATACTTTCGGCATCTATAAAATGCTTAGTTCACATAGGGCTAAATAGATCCTGTACTCCAAAGAGCAGTGTAAACTGCCAGGTGCTATGCAAATGTACACCGTTATTATTAGTAGTAGTATTAATATGATTTACTAAAACTTCCCTGTAAAAACAAAAAATCAGTAACTCCCGCTTGACCTCTCTCTAAATAACTCTTCCAAAAGCCCTTTACTCTCTGAGCTGCAGGCAATTTGTGATAAAATAATGTTTCCCTTCAGGCATAACAAGTGCATCAAACTATTCATTAATAATGTCAAAAATATTGAGTCTGTTTTGCTCTCTGGAATGGACCTAGACTACATGTTAGATTTCTGATGCATAACCATGCTCAATATTTTAAATTTCCATTCAGCCATATCTCAACCACTTCCCAAGAAAAAAAAAAAAAAAAAAAATTCAGAATTTCTGAATTGGAGAAATTTAATTATCTCAAGTTCATTCCTCCATGGGAATTTTTTACCCAAATAATTCAAAACTGGATAGATGCCTTTCATTTATATAAAGAGGATAAAGAAGTATGTATCCTCTTTACCACACTCACAGAAAGTTAAGTCCTATAATTTCTCCTTACAGAAAAATGTATCACAAAAAACCATTAGGAGAAAAAAAAATGAATTCTATGAAAGCCATTCCACTCCCTGTAGACAAAAAAACAAAAATATGATTACTAAATATCACAAAGCGTTCCACAATTTGGAAGAAAATTGTCATAAGGATACCACCATCTCTTCCCTAGCAGAAGGTCAATTTCCAGAGCAATTGAGACTCTTAAACCCTGTGGCCTTCTTGTTAAATGAGAGAAACCCACCCATGAAAAATTTAAAAGAAAGAAAGACCTAGAAAGAGCATGAAGAAATGTATCTGAAACTTTGAGATGACTTTATTGTATTAAAATCTATCAATAAGAGCACTAAGAAACCATCCTCTGTATACCCTTTGTCAATCAAAAAGCGCCACCAACCAACCAGCTGCACAAACGAGAAATGCTGAAGTTACCCTGAAGTCCTCCTTCTCTCTCATCTCCCACATCAAGCCCTGTTCTCTTGTATCCCTAAACATTTCTAGAATTCTCCCCCTTCCCTCCAGCAACTCTGCCATGGCCACCTCTCACCAGGGTTAGTGCAATAGCCTCCAAACAGGTCTCCCTGCCCCCAGTCTTGTCACTTCCAATTCACTGCTCACAGAGCAGCCAGAGTGACCGTTCTTAAGCAAAAAAAAAAAAAAAAAAAAAAATACAAAATCCTGATCATGTCTGATCCTCTGATTAAAATAACTCCCCAGGAAAAACATCCTAAGACCATAATGTGATTTATAAGACTGTTGAAAATGTAAACCGTGCTAATGGCTCCAGCATCGTCTTGGGACCCTGGCTGGCTCTTCACACTCTGTCTGCCCACCAGACTGAATAAAATTTCCTGAACCAGCCATACCCGCTCTTTGCTTCTGGGCTGCAGGAATGATAGAACAACCAAAAGAAATTGGGTTTATTTCTCTCATTTAACAAGAAGGCCACAGGTAGGCAGCAGCAGATACTCATGAACATTTCTATGGTTTCAGAGCCAGTGGATGTTCACCACCCTGACATTATACTGACCACATGTCATCCCTGTGATGAGGGGACCCTGGAGTCCCCTTCTGCCAGGGGGCTTGGGGATTGTGAGCACAGCCCAGGACCAAACTTACACATATGCATACAAATCAAAATGTTGCCTGTGCAAAAAGCAAGAAGACAATGTCTTCCCAATTTTACATTTTTTTTTTTTTGCATTTAAAAGTAGGTAACATTCAATCCTTATTCAAAAGAAATATCAGACAAAAAAGAAAAAAAAATGAAGAGGAATTTCTAGACTTTTATTCAAAATGCTAATAAGAATTGAAAGAAGAAAAAGAAGTATATATTTGTTATTCATTAGACTCTCATTATTTCAAGTTCAAAAACTCAAAATGAGGGAGGCAGTTTATCCATATGAAAAAAAAAAGAAGAAAATATTGACTTGACTTTCAGCCCCCTGAAACTGAGCTGTGAATTTGCTCTTTTCCTTTGAGCAGATTTTTTTTAATAGAGAGGAAGTTAGTTTCCACTCACTTTTTTCTCTTGGGTCACCCCAAGTTCATATCAAGGACTCAGAATGTAAAGCCATAAAAGAAAACAGCAACAATGATACTAGAAATACAGAACCAAGAGCTTTAGATCCAGAGGGGTAGCATAACATGGCAGGAAAAGGTCAGGTCAGAAGTCAGCTCTACCTCCTGTCTGGCCTACAACAGGCTGACTTAGCCTGAGTTCCAGCCTCTTCATCTGTCAAGGGAGGAAAAGGCTCACCTTACAGAGATGTGAGAAAACAGATGTGAAGTTCTAGCATAGTATAGCACTAACACAATATTATCACCATTCTGTAAGTGCTGGAGGGTTCAGAGTTACTTACATTTTAGCCACCAATACTCCAGTCAACGAGAAGGCAAATATCTTAGGAAAAGCAAACCTCACTCACGTACTACTCCCCACCAGTCAATGAGACCAGCACAGTTCCAGCCTCCCCACAGGGAAGTTGACTTGTTTTTGTTTTGTTTAGCTTACCTGTTCTTTACTATTTTAGCACTTGGAAAAGGATAAATTTTACAAATGAAAAAATAAGAAAAGCTATATATATGTAAAAAAAAATAAAAAAGTATGATGCTACATCTGGAAGGGTTTGTAGGAAAGGAGTCATAGCACTGCCTCTGGAAAGGGAAACTGAGGGACCGAGGACAGGAATAGAAAGGAGAACTTTGGCATTTTTAACTTGAGCATATGTTAGCAGTTCCAAATAAGTAAATTTTAACTAGTAGCACATAACAGTAAATAAAGGTCTCTATATCATTTAAGGTCCAGCTCAACTTTCAACTTGCCTCAACCAAATATTTGCAAGGCAAGCCCTATTGCCCATGAGGCCTTTACTGACCTCATGGCTTTTCCTGCCTGACTTCTCCTTTCTTTGAATGTCTACTGCCCTCATCTCCATAAGTTGGCTTCCAATTACATCTAATGTAACTGTTTGTTAACTGGTTCAAGAAAGCCAGACATGTCTCTCCAATGGACTACAAACCCCTTAAAGACAAGGAAGAAGCCTTCTGAATTCCTTATTGCCCTCAGCCTCATCCCAGAAATGAAGACAATAAATTCTTATTGATGAATCACTTGCCTCATGTAACCCCCAGAGTAGAAGCTGCAATTACTCACAACATCGGCCCGTTTTCTTTATTTAGAAGCTATCATGATGCAGACCAGAAAAGGCAGACTATCACTTTAAAGATGAGGCTTTTATTTAGCTTAAAAAAGATTTCCAGTTATTAACCTTTTCAAATTTATTTTAAGCTTATTGGGCTCTTCCTTCTGCTGAGTTGAATCTTTGTTTTAGTTTTTTATTGAAGTAGGGTAGTATTTCCTTTAAGGTTAGAAGGCAACAAAGCACAGAAGATGGCAGGAAAGCAAAGCTCATCCTTTGACACCACAATTTTCTGAATCTGCAGTATTCATCCTCCTTTATATTAAAGCATAGGCAGAATTTTTCTGAAAAATCAGCAAGAAATCCATCAGGGCTCAAAGCATGCTAAGCAATAGAGAATTAAAGTTGGGAAAATTATTGAGAATTTTCTCTCTATTCCTCTTTGTCATGAAATGAAACTAGTGCTCATAATACCAATTTGGTCACACAGTGAATTTTGCTGAAAATAGGCAGAGTCCATACTAGGCAACTCAACCTACTAGTGCTATAATAGAGGTATGAACATAAAGAGTTGTAGGAAGTGTGAGCTGTGTCTTCCAGGAGTCCAGGACAATGGGAAGGAGATAACAACCCAGGTCTGCTGATCCTCCTCCCACCTGTACCACCAAAACCGTCCTTCCTTTAGTTGTCCCCAATTCTATAAATGGCCACTTCACCCACCCAATTGTTCTGGTCCCCAAACAACCAGTCATCCTTGATTTATCTCTTAGTCTCATTCCTCACTTCCTGAAAGTGACCACTTCTCCCAGTTGTCCTCACTGCCAGCCTTGTTTAAGCCACCATCATCATCTCTCACTGAAACCACCACCAGAGCCTCCTAACCGGTCCTCTTGAAGACACCCTTTCCCCTTCTCCCCCGTGTACCCTTCTCACTACACACAGTCTCAAAGCAACCTTTTAAAGAATGAAAAGCTGACTCTATCATTCTCTTCCAAAGCTTCGTAGTGTAATCACAGCAAATCTAAACTCACATTAGAGTTACCTGGAGAACTTTTTAAAAATGCTGATGTCTGGGTCCACAGAGATTCTGACTGAATTGGTCTGCAGTATGGCCTGAGCCACCTTGATGGCTGCAAAGTGCAGCCATGGTTGAAGACACTGCCAGTCTGCCCAGTCTCATCTCCTACCCCTTCTCACCTTGTTCGTTAGACTCCTGCCTCAGCGGCTTCCTCTCCCTATCTCATATGCCCACCTTACAGCCCTGGCTTTGCAGGGCCCTCTGCTTGAACCAGTCTTCTCCTCGATCATCACTTAGGTTTTGGCTCAAATGTCACTCACTTCTTCCGGGACACCCTTCCAATATCTGCTAAAGCCACCTACCATTGGGCATAGTATCAGCAAATCATCACTAAGGAAATCAGCAGAGAACTGTGGAGGCACCTGAAGGGTAAGGCGATTCTCACACTCACCCAGGATAAACATCTCTACAACAGTGCTGGTGTGCAGTGGGTGCTTGTCAAACGAATCAATGAATGAATGAATGGCAAACAAACCAGTGAAGACAAGTACCCTTAAATTTAAGTTCCTACTGAGAAGCCACCATCACACACCCGTCTGTGCTCCGATCGGGCATACTGTGAGCAGTAGATATGAAATTGCTGACTGTGGGGTAGGGCAAATTATATGTAAAGATTGTAACATCTCAGACATCTTATTTTCTAAACACAGAAAATGGACACTGCTAATCTAGCTCATTTTTTTACAAAACAAAAGCAAGAACTAAGAAGATCTCTCACAGTAAATAAAACATGCCTGGATAAAATAAATAATGAGCCTTCTGGATTTATTAGTCAAACTCCTAAAAATGTGGCTGGTGTTTAAGACCTTCCATAATTGGGCAGAAAAAGCACACTTTCTTCTCCTCATACACGCTCTCCCCTCAAGTCATACTAAGTAGCTTAGCTCTTTTCCAAGAGAAAAGTCATTTATAATTAATTAATCACACAGAGATTAATAAGATAATGGTTTTCTCCTAACTACAACTCGTTTGGCTAACATTTCTGTATTTTTTTCTCTGTCCTCTTTTCTTCCGTCCTTCCATTTCAGCTGAACATCCTCCCTATACTTTTGTGCTGCTTCTACCTTGGGACCCAGCCTAACAAGTGACTGGTAGTCTCCATGTCTCTGCGGGCTGGGTTAATCCAATTACACAATTAGCAGCCTGACCTTGAAAACCAAACAATACCTTTGCCCTTGTTTGCCACACCCCAGCATCAGATGGGAGTAACTGACAAGGTGCTCAGTCCCATGTCAAAGTTTATTTTGAAAAGAGTAGAATCCCAACAATTTCCATTCCTGGAAGTCCAATGAACAGTCCTTGTTGTTCTCCTATTTTCCTTTGGCAACTTCTGTCTATCTGTGGAATTTACTAATAGCTACACGTTTTTCTGTATTTCCTGGTGCTTGTTTTTCTGGAATCAGACTGAGATAGGGTGCCTGTAAACGTATGTACCAAAGGGATTTTTGAATTGGTTCCTAAAAGAAAAAGTCATGGTTAACAAGTTTCTTTCTTGGCTATAGGAAGAGAGGTGGGGGTAAAGGGAGCAGTAGGACAAAGGAAGAAGAGTGAGCTGGGAAAACGATCCCAGAGGGCAAAGTGTAACAAAGTGGAGAAGAGAAATGATTTCAAAATAGTCAAACAGTATTCTCCACGGATCAAAATGAAAGATGAAGAGAATCGGTGAGAAAAATAAAGGAATTAGTTTTTTATGCAAAGAACCTAAGAGGAGATTTTTTTTTCCTTCTTGAGTTTCTAAGCAAAGAAAGAAGTTTGTAAACTTTCAAGAAAGCTAGGTGAAGGTTTTATTATTATTCATATATGCAACTCTTCTTAACTGTAATAATTTTACTGTAAATGGGTTAACAGATTTTTTCTCCTCTCATGCTATGTTCCCACTCCCCATTCCCCAACCCATCGCCACCTCCAAGGCAAGATTATATCAACAATTACTATTTCTGTGTTTTTTTCCATTCTAGTTACATCATGTCCACTAAAAGTAAACATTTATAACATAGCAAATTGTGTAACACAATACACTTCTCTATTTTGCTGGTCCTCAAAACTTCAAAAGTAATAAAACATTCTACACTTCCAAAAATTAAATGCCTTGGTATTTCTAGTTCTTAGTAGAATGTTTCTTAGGCCTTGAATTCCTGGAAACCTGTGAGGATAGCTCAAAAGAGACAAAATATCGCAAAAGCACAACAAATAATGGCTGCAAAATGATTACAAGAACTTATCTGATTTCATAAGATTTAGCTCTGAACAGTCCCAGCCTCAAGTTTCCATACTTCTATTTCTTATAATAAAATAAGATAATAAGACTATATGCTTGAGGTTAAACTGTGTATACCCAGGATCTTAATAAGCATTCAGATATAAATCAATTTAAATGGTATCAGATTAAAATCTACCAAATCTAAAATTAAATCTAAGTTTTCATGTAAATCGAGCTAATAACAAAGCAATTTGCCTTACCAATTGAATAACACCAAACGTAAAACCTTCCACTGTATTTAAAACATGAAAACAATTTTGTTTTATTCAAAGCTGCAGTGAACTATAAAGAACCACAAATATTTTAATTAAAAGAATTAAAAGTCATGATTATATTAATGACCATTAATATAAGTCATGGCTATGTTAATATTAATTAAAAAGTCATGATTATATTAATAACCATTAATAAAATAAGTTATATTTCTTAGTATCCCATGAGAAACATTTAGCTATTGACTTGGAGATTTGTGTTTATTTTCTTAAATATTGTGGAGTGTCTAAACAAGCCCCCAAATTATCTTTGTGTGATAAACAAAATAATAAGAATCGCAATGGGGAAAACTCTTATGATCATTGTTAAATATGTATTCTGGCAGGTCTTTGTAACCAGATTCTAAACTCTAATCTCAAAACATCTGCATTGCTTGCCCACAGGGTAGAGACTGGTTTTAATTCTACATATGATAACATACCTTTTGGAGCAAATCCAACCATGATAACAGCAGCAATGAGGATTAACTGATACATTTCATTAACTGATACACTTCATTTCTTTGAAGAAACAAATGTAGGGTGTGAATACACATGAGTAAACTCTAATGATAGGAGAACCGTACCAAAATATCTGACACAGGGTCCTGTGCTCTCTACTTCCAACGTATGCTGAATCCAACCATCCTTTTCTATCTGCACCACTGCCACCCTCATCCAAGCCATTGTCCCTTACATGGACAGCTACCATAGCCTCAACAGCTTCTCTGATTCCTCCTGGATCCTCTACAATCCACTTTCCTACTCCAAAGCCAGAGGAATTTTTTAAAACTATCTACCAGATGATGACACTCCCCTCTACTTTTTTTCCCTACCCTTCCTCCTCCTAACAATTCTTTTCCTACAGAAATGGAGAGGCTGAGCAAACAACATCCTACTGCTATTGTCTCCTTCTTAAGCTCTAATGAGAACCAGGCTAAGAAAAGTCATCTCAAAAATTAGCACATTTTAAGCAGTGATATCCTGCTACTCTCAAAATTTGGAACAGAAAGATGACAAGTTACTAAAACCTCATTTATCCAGAAGCCACATGTCTGATGAGCCCAACTTTCCAGAGCACTGCTGAGAAGAACTAGAGATGGGAGAGATGAAACAGGAGGCTTGTGGGTATCACAAAGTCCATACATTAAACTTCCTTTGTATTTTAGATGAATCTAATAAACTTGGCCATGTATTTTTCTACAGTTAACCAGGGAGAGTATGTTTTGGGGGACTGGACACTCTTGGGGCAGCCACAGAGGCAGCATTTGAAAATGAACACATAGCCTACCAGAGAGAGAAGACAGTAAAACCATGAAAAACAGGCATGAGAATTCAAAAAATACAATATATGGTCTTCAGCATAATGAAAACTCCATACTGTACTTGAAGTAGACTCTAAGTGTACTACTGTATAACAGCACGATGTTTCCCAAATGATCTTGAGATAATATGAAAATATTAGATCATATTCCTAATACTTTATTAAGAAGATGGGGAAATATACAGTATGTTTTAGTAAATTTTCCAACAAAAGTGGTTGGAATAGTTTTAAGTGATGGTGCTTAAAAGATTACAATTCATTCATCCCTTAAATGAAAATTTCACTCAACCATGACAATGGTAATCAAGGTAACAAATATATTGGCAAAGAAAGTAACCAATTTTCTGTTAAACTGAATCATTTCTGTCAGTGGCAGGTTCAGCCTCAAGACAGTGCTCAAGACTTCCCACCTGCAGGTGTGCCAGGAGAATGAGGGAGACCTTTCAGTGTGGATGGAGGCTAGGAGGTTGTGTGTCCTGCACTGCCTAGCTGTTCCCTGATACCTGATGTACCAAGAAGTTAAGGTTTTGTGCCTATATGGCATGTTCTTGTAAGCTTTTATCACTGGACCCATTTCCTCTTTGGATTGTTCCTCCTTCTTCTACTCGTATACAGAAAGGCTGCCTACTGCTTAGAAGGACTTTGCCTTTCTTCATTCAAATTATATTTATTGAGCATCTACTACTCAGCAGGCCCAGTTCGGGATGCTGGGGATGCAGCAGTGAACAAGGAAGGCCCTGGAATAAACAGCTTACATGAGCTCTGCTCTAGACCTTAGGGAGCCAGGCTCTCTCTTATCTCCTCTATCTTTGTGGCAGGTCCCTGTGTGGCTTACAGGTGGTCTGGTCCAGTTCACCAGCGACAGAGTAACAGGCCTAAGTCTTACAACAAAATTTTATTCTTTTTAGTGAGGATGCTTTCCTAAAAATGGACATGCTCACTGGATCATGGCTTAACTAATCTTAATATCACTGAACTTATGGTAAGTCATTCCCAACATTCACTAACAATTATTTATTGAACATTTATTATGTGCACTGTAATACACATTTCAGATATATTGGTGAACAAAAAAGAGAAAGATGCCTGACCTGTGCCACTTACTTGGAGAATAAAGGGGCAAATTCTCAGTAAGTAATGAACATAAATAAATTTTTTAGTGTTTTAGATAATTATTAGTGCTTTTTTAAAAACTGCAACAAAGTAAGGGGAACCAAGGATGCCAGGACTGGTTGTAGGCTGATTAAAATTTTAAACTATGCTCAATAAACAAGTATACATGTATGCCTTGATATCTTTATCTTCTCTGCTTTCTTTAGAATTGTTCTAAAGATGGATTTAGTTGGGCTTAGAACATGGCCCACACCGACCTAACAGTTCATCTGCCTAAAAAGCAGCAAATTTTCCAAAAATATCCAATCTGCACCTTAATCCTTAAAATAATCATATGCTACTTTTTCTTTTATTGAAATAAAGTTATTCACTTTGTATCAAAATATTACCATCAGAAAGTAAGTTACCTAGGGCAGAGAGGGGCTCTGTGGGGCAAACTAAAAGATCAATAAGCACCACTCAACCTGAAGAAACTACAGAACGTGGCTATAGTGCACTGGCCATGAGCTAATGCACTTAAGCTCCTAAATCGGCTGACTGGGATTCCAATGAATTAGAGCTAAAAGAAGTATGCCTGTGGGGCAGAAAACCACCAGATGTTCTGCTCTGAAATGCCTGTCTTATTTGTAAGTTTGTATTTTAATATGTTGGGAGCCCTAGGTTTTGTGATGCTGTTAAACAACCAACACCTGGAACCTGAAGACTAAGCCTGGTTGAGGTGAAAATCACAAGGTAGTTAGTTCCACTGTCATGTAGGGCACATGACAAAGCTAGAACAGAGATTTTTAAAAATTTCTGAATTGGAAAGTGATATAAACCTATGCAGAAGAGACACAGGACTCTTCTGACATGTGGCCTTCTAAACCCACCACTCCTTTGCGAGGGATAAGGCAGTATTTGGGAATTGTATCTGATAAGGTTTGGCTGTGTCCCCACCCAAATATCATCTTGAATTGTAGCTCCCATAATACCCACATATCATGGGAGGGACGTAGTGGGCGGTAATGAAATAACGGGGGAGGGTTTTTCCCATGCTGTTCTCATGGCAGTGAATAAGTTTCAAGAGATCTGATGGTTTTATAAAGGGCCATTCCCCTTCACATGCTCTCTTGCCTGCCACCCTGTAATATGTGCCTTTGCTCCTCCTTCACCTTCTGCCATGATTGTGAGGCCTCCCCAGCCATGTGGAACTGTGAGTCCATTAAACCCTTTTTTCTTTATGAATTACCCAGTCTCAAGTATTTCTTTATAGCAGTATAAAAATGGACTAATACAGTAAACTGGTACTGGGAATGGGGTGCTGCTATGAAGATACCCAAAAACATGGAAGCGACTTTGGAACTGGGTAACAGGCAGAGGCTGGAACAGTTTGGAGGGCTAAGAAGAAGATGGGAAAATGTCTTCCTCAGAAGACAGGAAGATGTGGGAAAGTTTGGAACTTCCTAGAGATTTTTTGAATGGCTTTGACAAAAATGCTGATACTGACACAGACAATAAAGTCCAGGCTGAGGTGGACTCAGATGGAGATAAGGAACTTGCTGGGAACTGGAGCAAAGGTGACTCTTGTTATGCTTTAGCAAAGAGACTGGTGGCATTTGCCCCTCCCCTAGAGATCTGTGGAACTTTGAACTTGAGAGAGATGATTTAGGATATCAGGAAGAAGAAATTTCTAAACAGCAAAGTGTTCAAGAGGGAGCAGAGCATAATAGTCTGAAAAATTTGCAGGCTGATGAGGCAATAGAAAAGAAAACCCCATATTCTTGGGAGAATTCAAGTCAGCTGCACAAACTTGCATAAGTAACAAGGAGCCAAATGTTAATCACCAAGACAATGGGGAAAGTGTCTCCAGGGCATGTCAGAGACCTTTGAGGCAGTCTTTCCCATCACAGGCCCAGAGGCCTAGGAGGAAAAAATGGTTTCATGGACCAGGTCCAGGGCCCCCTGCTGTGTGAACCTAGGACTTGGTGCCCTGTGTCCCCGTCACTCCAGCCATGGCTAAAAAGGGCGAAGGTGCAGCTTGGGTCATGGCTTCAGTGGGTTTAAGCCCCAAGCCTTGGCAATTTCCACATGGTGTTGGTCCTACAGGTGCAGAGAAAACAAGAATTGAGGTTTGGGAATATCCACTTAGATTTCAGAGAATGCATGGCAACACCTGGATGTCCAGGCAGAGGTATGCAGCAGGGGTGGAGCCCTCATGGAGAACCTCTGCTAGGACAGTGCAGAAGGAAAATGTAGGGTTGGAGCCCCCTCACAGAGTTCCCACTGGGGCACTTCCTAGTAGAGCCATGAGACGAGGGCCACTATCCCCCAGACCTCAGAATGGTAGATCCACTGAGAGCTTGTACCATGCACCTGGAAAAGTCATAGACACTCAACGCCAGCAGTGAAAGCAGTTGGGAGGGGGGCTATACCCTGCAAAGCCACAGGGGCAGAGCTGCCCAAAATCGTGGGAGCCCACCTCTTGCATCCAGCAGGACCTGGATGTGAGACATGGAGTCAAAGGAGATTATTTCAGAGCTTTAAGATTTAAAGCTCTACTGCCCTGTTGAATTTCAAACTTTCATGGAGCCTGTAGCCCCTTTGTTTGGGCCAATTTCTCCCATTTGGGATGAGTGTATTTACTGAATGCCTGTACCCCCATTGTATGTATGAAGTAACTAACTTGCTTTTGATTTTACAGGCTCATAAGGAAAAGGAACTTGTCTTGTCTCAGATGAGACTTTGGACTGTGAACTTTTGGGTTAATACTGAAATGAGCTAAGATTTTGGGGGATGTTGGGAAGGCAGGATTGGTTTTGAAATGTGAAGACATGAGATTTGGAGGGGCCAGAGGTGGAATATGGTTTGGCTGTGTCCACACACAAATCTCATCTTGAATTTTAGCTCCTATAATCCTCACATGTAATGGGAGGGACCCAGTGGGAGGTAATTGAATCATGGAGGCAGGTATTTCCTGTGCTATTCTTGTGATAGTGAATAAATCTCACAGGATCTGATGGTTTCATAAAAGGTAATTCACCTGCACACGTTCTCTTGCCTGCCACCATGTAAGACGTGGCTTTGCTCCTTGATATGGTTTGGCTGTGTCCCCACCCAAATGTCATCTTGAATTGTAACTCCCACGATTCCCACATGTTATGGGAGGAACCTGGTGGGAGGTGATTGAATTATGGGGGCAGGTCTTTCTTGCGCTGTTCTCATTATAGTGAATGAGTCTCACAAGATCTGATGGTTTTACAAAGGGGAGTTTCCCTGCACAAGCTCTCCTCTTACCTGCCACCATGCAAGATGTGCCTTTCACCTTCCACCATGATTGTGAGGCCTCCCCAGCCATGTGAAACTATAAGTATAATAAACCTCTCTCTTTTGTAAATTGCCCAGTTTCAGGTATGTGTTTATCAGCAGCATGAAAACAGACTAATATACTCCTCTTCCACCTTCTGCCATGATTATGAGGCCTCCCCTGCCATGTGGAACTCTGAGTTCATTAAACCTCTTTTTCTTTATAAATGACTCAATCTCGGGTATTTCTTCATAGCAGTATGAAAATGGACTAATACAGTATCCATTTTACCATCAGATACATTTTTCTGTCCTAACTGTTTGGAGTATATCTTTTACCCAAGATAAGTAGAAGTTACAACTCTTAGTAAAAATACGTGTCCAAGTGCCTCATGCCTGCTAACCACACAGGGATCCTGAGCTCTCATAGCTTAAACACACAGTGTTTATTTTACTGCTCTACTTCTCCTGAAGACCTAAAAGGGCCTGTAGCCTCAGTAGTTGACAAAACAAGATATTAAAATTCCTAACTGATCACGTAGCCTAAAATCCCTGCTTTTGACATGAACATAGCAGACATCCTTAGCAGGCCTAAATAGAATGGGCTTATAAGTGGATCCAAAGGGTTTCTGAATCATGAATTAGCCAGATGGCCAGTATCTCTAGTCCTTTATGCTAATGTACTTTGGAAGGGCACCTGGAAATCGTCAGCAAAAGTCCTGCTTTACCCTCCACTGGGAAATGAGGTCCCAGTGGGAATGAAGTCCCAGGAATGGGAATGGTCATAGCTCCCTTAGCAAGTAAAGATGCTTTAAAGGGCTCTCAAGCATACTTGCCTGCCTGTCTACCTCAACCCTCAGAAGGCAGAACTACCCTATTTTCTGTATCTTCACTACCGGGGTCTTCTTCAAGGTTAGGTGCCTACCTCCACTCATTTATTGTTGCCAGATATTCAGAAGCTGCTTCTTTCTTGTCACACATTGCTGGAAATAAATTCTGAGTTTGGTCTGTACCGATTATTATTATTAAAATTAATAATTGTAGTTTCTATGCAAATATCAAAAATTTCCTCTGTCAGTGGAAGCTAAGCAAAATAACTAGATACAAGTAAATTTTCAAAAGCTTTGTTAATTTGAGAGTAAAATAATTTAAAGTTTTAAAACGTTAAGCCTTAAAATTTTTATTTTAAAATGGATTAGTCCTTTTGTGATAGTGATATGGTTTGGCTATGTCCCCCACCAAATCTCATCTTGAATTGTAGCTCCCATAATTCCCATGTTTTGTGGAAGGGACTCAGTGGGAGATAATTAAATCATGGGGGCAGTTTCCCCCAACTGTTCTTGTGGTAGTGAATAAGTCTCATGAAATCTGATGGTTTTATAAGAAGTTTCCCCTTTCACTGGGTTCTTATTGTTTCTCGTCTGCCACCATGTAAGATGTGCCTTTTGTCTCCCTCCATGATTGTGAGGCCTCTCCAGCCACATGGAACTGTGAATCTATTAAATCTCTTTTTCCTTAAAAATTACGCAGTCTCAGGTATGTCTTTAACAGCAGTGGGAAAATGGACTAAAACAGATAGCCAGCCTGAAAAATGACCCAGTGATTCCTGCCTCCTGGTATTCATACCCTTTTGTAGACCTCCCATCACAACATACCCCACCTCACCTCACCCAGGGTGACCTATATAACCAATAAGGTATTAGTGAAATGACGGAGGAGCATGACTTCCAAGGGCTAAGTCATAAAAGACATTGTGGCATCCACCTTGCTTTAGGAGTGCAAGCAGTGTTCCCCTGGAAGAAGGAGTGTTCCCTCTGGAAGCTAGCTTCCATGCCTCAAGGTCCATCAAGCAGCTAGTGAAGAGAGTCAAATGGGAAGAATTTGAGACCTGCCATCAACCGGCACCACATGAGTGAGCCATCTTGGAAGCAAAACCGCTGGCACCAGTCCAGCCTTAAGTGACTCCAGCCTCAGTTGATATCTTGAGCTGTTATGAGAGACCTTAAGCCAGAGCTCTTCTGCTAAGGGATTCCCAAATCCTTGACCAAGAGAAACTTATGAGATAATAAATGTTTTTTGTTTTAAACTGCTAAATTTTGGGATAATTTGTTAGGCAGCAATAGACAACTAATATAAACCTTTATATGTTAAGTTACTAGCTGACAAATGAATCATCAGATGTTAACTATCAATTCATACTCTGTCTAGCTCTACATGTATTTGAATAAACAACACATACAAATTGGTGGTCAACAGAATGGGCTCTGAAGTCAGACTGACTGGATTTAAATCTATGCTCCATATTGTGTGATCCAAGACAAGTTATTTATCTATTCTGTCCTTATAAGGTGGGGTAATAACAGCACCTGTCCCAGGACACTGTTGTAAAAACTGAGTTAATCCTAGGAAAGAACAGTGTATGGAACATGGTAAGTTGCCATAAATGCTAGCTATTATGATGTTTGAATAACTAAAATAAGGCCATTCTTTGTGAAGGGGAAAAATGACAGCACAATTGATTGGGAAAACACACTTGTTTGGCTGTTGACTCTTTTTTTTTTTTTTTTTTTTT
>NW_012104554.1:922814-932900 GCF_000951045.1 Mandrillus leucophaeus
AAAAAAAAAAAAAAAAAAAAAGATGATACTGAATATATGGTGAATATATCCAGGTAACAAACTTGCACATGTAACCCCCTGAACCTAAAATAAAATTTGAAATCATGTTTTTAAAATGATGCTGAAAAAGCAGGCATAAAACAGAACTAGTAAACCACATATAAGTGTAACCAAAGGGTTTCCAAATCATGAGTTAGCTAGATGGTCAGCATTCCCAGTCCTTTATGCTAATGTACTTTGGAATGCTACCTGGAAACCTTCAGCAAAAGCCCTGCTTTACCCTCCTCTGGGGCTCTGTGGGGATGAGAGCCCTGGAATGGGAATGATCATGCCCCACCCTTGGCAAGTACAGATGCTTTCAAAGGTTCTCAAGTACACTGCAGGTAGTTACTTGCCTGCCCAGCTACCTGCACCCTTAAGTAACTACAGTATGAAAACGCTGCCGGCAGTTGAGAATAAAGCTCTGGAAAGCAGATTCAAATTCCAGAGCTATCCTGAAAGGAGCAAAGTAAAGATAAAGGATTTTTTGTTTGTGTTTTTGAGACAGAGTCTTGCTCTGTCACCCAGGCTGGAATGCAGTGGCACGATCTTGGCTCACTGCAGCTCCTTCTCCTGGGTTCAAGTGGTTCTCCAGCCTCAGTCTCCTGAGTAGCTGGGACTACAGGCACACACCACCACCCTGGCTAATTTTTGTATTTTTAGCAGAGACAGGGTTTTATCATGTTGGCCAGGCAGGTTTCGAACTCCTGACCTCAAGTGATCTGCCTGCCTCCGCCTCCCAAAGTGCTGGGATTACAGGCATAAGCCACCATGCCTGGCCCAAGATAAAGGATTTAGAGTCAAGTATTTAAAGTATTATACGAAAACCTTGATTGAGGTCAGTACTAGGATTTGTTTAAGCAGTGATTGGGAAATTTTTACCAACAGGTACTAAATGAATGTTTTGCTTCCTTAGTTTTTCTCTTTATGTGTCATCTGTTCAAAATACAGCATGTATTAATCTTCATTTTCATAATGTTTAATGAGGAATAATACATATTAATGTAGGTTTCAGTTAATAGTGATTGACTGAACCTCCTGTTTAGATCAAGAGGCTCTCAACAGGACATCAGCTGGTGACAGACTGCCCTCACTGTAGGTAGAGTATCTTTGAGAAAATAAACACCATCCAGGGCTGAACTTCCCAATGTGACTGGAGAGATTTTCGTCATCTGTGCTTTGTAACTTCCTTTGCTATTGGTCTAGTAGTAATTCTTTATGGTAAACAACCAGAATCTACTTTTTTCTACAATTATGTTCATAGTTTTTTTAAGCAAAAGAAGCAAGATTTGTATTTGTGAAACGTCTCTCAAGTTTACATTTTTTATTTTTTTCACAATACAAGAAAGAGTATAGTAGACGCGGGCAAGTTACCAGGTCAGTTCAGTGACAGCATTCCCTGAGGCTGGCCTAAAATTAACTAAGATTGTTTCTATCGAACTTCTACAAAGACAGAGTCCCTCTGAGAACCTCTTAAAATTAAAGTTCAGGTTTTCTGTAAGTAAAATGTTTACCTCTCTATCATACTATAATTCCCCTTACTGTGACATCTGTGATGTGTCCATTTAGAAATTACATGGTATGATATAATTAGGTAACTTGGATAATGACATGTACTTTCATGTCTAAAGACTTTACTGAATATGAATGTCAAAATATAATTTTCAAAATGTTAAAAATATAATCCGCATGCAAATATATAGTGGGCATGTCAAAGACATATACCTCATTAATGAAAACAGTAAATTGGCTAAGAAACTGATACATATAGTCAGTTTTAGGAAAAGAATACTGGAATAAGATTCTAAATCACATACTAAACGTAGTTTTTTTTGTATGCAATTTAGAATTTTTTAAATGTATTTTTTATGTAATATGTGAATATTCTATATGACAATAAAACAAAACCTTTAGAGTTTATCTTTCCCACCTGCCAGAAATCATTTACATCATATCAATTTTCTTGAAGTTAACTTCTGAAATGAAGTCATGTCCTCTACAGGATCAGATGAGCCTTAGGTCTTGTTAGCAATGCTCTACCACGACTCTGAAAGGCCATTCTTTCATGTTATTACCAAGTTCCGGGTCATTTTTCCTAGTATCAATAAAGCCCCGATTCAGTTGTCCATGATAACTACACTTCCCTTTCCCTGAAGAACCAGCCTATTAAAAGTCAGAATAGAGGCTGGATCTGAGGTTCTGGAGTCAGATTTAAATGCCCAAAGCTCCTTTCTACATTGAATATTTCTACATTCTTCCTTTATTAGGCTTCTATTGCAAACACTGACTTTAGGTTCTAAAGTAGCCCTGCTTAAACAGTAGTCTGCTTAAGGGCAGGACATAATGTATTAGTTTTTGTGTTTTTCACAAAAGCCCAGGAGATCTTGCCCCTAAAGGTTTATTCATTCATGTAACAAACATGTCCTGAGTACCTACTATGTACAAGGAGCTGTGTTAGGTTTGTTGTACTGAGCCAAGTTGTATGAAGCAAATCAGCACAGACAAGAGAAAATGCCCCTAACGGACATGAAATAAATGAACAAACACAAAAAGAGTCTTTCACAAATCTGAAACAGCAAGGAAAAGAGAAAAGCTTAAAAGAGAAAGCATGCCAATGCTGGCAGCAAATGATGGGCGTGTTGGGAGATAAGTAGATAAAACCCATAATAGAAAGCAAAAACCGGATAACAGGAGAATTGCTCAATACTACAGACATGACTGCTCACATATTCTTTCATTAATGATGATAGTTAATTGGATTTGAAGAGAAAACCTAAAAAATAAAGAGGGAAAAGCGAATTAAAATTATTGCTATTTGAGTTAAAAACAAGGGGAAGGCTGGAGTATCACTGAAGAAGCCCAGCACTCTGCCAGTTTTTAGTATTGCATGACATCCACTAGAGAGGCAAAGTGGACTCTTCTATGCAAACTATGTCCCTGCCCTAACCCAAAAACCTTCAGGAGACTCTTGTTTGAATAAAATCCATTCTCCTGTCCAGCACTTACAAGGCTCAGCAAGGTCTGGCTCAATCCTGGATCCTCTCCCCTTTGCTCATGAAGCTCCAACAATATGACTTTCTGGCAGCTCCCAGAATACACCAAGCTCCTCCCCATCTTGGCCCTTTGGACTTGCTGGCCTCTCTAGCTAGGAGGCTACTGGCATGGCTAATTCTTGTTCATCCTTTAGGTGCCAGCTTCATTGTCACCTCCTCTGACAGCCCTCACCCACCCATCCACCCTCATCTTGCTATTTTCCAACGTAGTTCCCTCATTTGTTTCCATGACAGCAGGGATCTTGTCTAGGTCATTAACCATCATGTCCCCAGAATAGTGCCTGGCAGACATTACGCACTTAATATTATTGAAAGGTTGCATGCAGTTAATATGAAGAGCTATAGTACCCCCAACCAGGGCCCATGTCAAAGTCCTAGAATAGCTGTGCAACTTCTAGTGGCTTCTTGGAGGGCTTATTGCTACTCCTGCTAGGACCTGGCCATGGGATAAGGCAAGGCACTATCAGCCCTCACATCTGTGAACAGCTTTGGGTAAGCCCCAAAGATACCTGTTTCCAATCAACTCCCAGAAGAGACTGCAGATTAGTCTTTCTTCCAGAAACCTCTAAGTCTTAGGATTTACCAAAGCCAAAAGCAGGTCCCAAAGGGGGACAGGATCCCTTGGTCAGGCCAGATACAAACACCCACACTTGGGGCCTTCATGCTTTTGCAGATCACTTCCCCAGGATGCCTGCCATACTCAACGCTTAAGAAGCTTGTTCCTGGCCGGGTACAGTGGCTCACGCCTGTAATCCCAACACTTATGGAGTCCGAAGCAGGTGGATCACCTGAGTTTGGGAGTTTGAGACCAGCCTGACCAACACAGAGAAATCTCGTCTCTACTAAAAATACAAAATTAGCCTGGTGTAGTAGCACATGCCTGTAATCCCAGCTACTTGGGAGGTGGAAGCAGGGGAATTGCTTGAACTTAGGAGGCTGACGTTGTGGTGAGCTGAGATCGCGCCATTCCACTCCAGCCTGGGCAACAAGAGTGAAACTCCATCTCAAACAAAACAAAACAAAACAAAACTAAAAAGAAGCTTGTTCCCTCCCCTTTGCAGCTGCACTGTGGCTCCCTGCTTCTCAGCCAGAGTTCAGGGAGATGAGGAAAAGATTTCCAGAAGGTGTGAGAGGGACAACAAACAATGATGAAGGATATTACCATTTACTGAACTCACATTCTGTGGGAGGGACTATCACCTAACACTGTACTGCATCTTCTCAATCATCCCGGGATGCCAATCAAAGATATATTCATAGCTCCAATGTATATAAACATATACTTACTATATGATATATATTACATAAAGTATATCTCATATATGTGTGTGTGTGTGTGTGTGTGTGTATGTATGTGTGTGTGTATATATATATATTTTTTTTTCCACTTTACAAGCTGAGCAAACCACCTAAGGTCCCACAGCTGGAAGACAGAGCTAAGACTGAGACCATGGTCTAACTACCTTTAAAAGCTGTATTATTTCAGCACCCTCCAGTGTCTTTATAGGTAGCTTGAAGGAAAGAGTGGGAGAAGAGGGGAGCGTAACGCCACTTGACACCACTGCCATGCTCCTTGCCCTAGCATTAGAAGGAAAGGAAAAATTAGGCCAGGTACGGTGGCTCACGCCTGTAATCCCAGAACTTTGGGAGGCCAAGGCAGGCAAATCATGAGGTCGGAAGTTCGAGACCAACCTGGCCAACATAGTGAAACCCCGTCACTACTAAAAATACAAAAATTAGCCAGCATTGTGGCGCATTCCTGTAGGCCCAGCTACGCAGGAGGCTGAGGCAGGAGAATCACTTGAACCCGAGAGGTGGGGAGGCAGAGGTTGTGGTGAGCTGAGATTGCGCCACTGCACTCCAGCCTGAGCAACAGAGCAAGAGAAGAAAGAAAGAAAAGAAAGGAAAGGAAGGAAAGGAAGAAAAGGAAAGAAAGGAAGAAAGAAAAGAAAAATTAAGAGGAAGGAAAAAAGAGAAAAAGTAGGGAAATGAATAAGGGAGAAGGAAAGGAATAATACTCACCCTTGCTTTCCCCTCTCCCCGTCTCATGCCCCTCCCCAGTTCCCAGCCCTAGGTCTCCCAATACTATCACCAGCACCTGTCTGACAAGAGCCTTCTCTCTCCTGGGTTACAGAGGAGGTCCTTTTCTGCTCTGACTCCAGCCTGATGGAAACACTCCATTTTTGCTACAGGGCTGCAATAGAGCAATGACTTATTGGCTTCTTTAATAGGAATTCAATACATTTTTCCATAAAATAACATTACATTGTGGTTAAAGTTTATAATACTAGTGGCTTTTTATTTTTAAAAAAAAAAAAAAAGTGTAATAAAGATCCACTAATCTGAAACCCCAAAAGTGGTAAAAACCATTCTTTTTTTTATAACTCATTTGGCAGCAAAATCTGACCTGACCTGAACTCATTTGGCCTGAATTCATTTGGTGACAAACCTGACCTGAACTGACATGAGGCTGTATTTATAGTTTTTATTTATCCCACTGCATGTGAATATTCATCAGTTTCACTGCACAAATATTAATGTGCTTGATTATAGGATCCTGTTCCAGACCACACTGCCGTGCTATATAATAACTGGTACATGCACAATATTATCCTACTTTAAAAAAAAAAAATCCAAATTCAGCAAAATCTGGTCTCAATGGTTTTGAATACAGAATTGTAGAACTGTATTTATTCAGATTTAACCTCTTTGAACCTTGGGTTCATCGCAAGTCTGAAATTAGATTGTAGCCAACATCATTTTTGGGGGGAAATACATTCTTAATTTCAAACAAGCAACTTAAAAAGGAACTTTTGGAATACCACTAATTCCTGGGTTGGGATCTAACTGTATAAAAGTATGCAATAAAGAAAAATTCTTCATGATAAAAGGTTTTCATTCTGCAAAAAAATTATCAGGTTCCACTTCCCATTCCCACATAATCTTCAGGGAAGTCCAACTTCCGAAAAGAATGGTCAATCTTCTTGGACCTCTCTGTGTGCTGAGGAGGATATTGGAATATTAGAACGTGGACAGAGGAAAACAGAGGTAATATTAGAAATCCTACGAACTGCTTCCATTCTGTCATACTGTTCATTTATGTTTCTGCCAAAGTTAAGTTTTTATGATTTTTATTGCAACTCAAAGTTAACCTTTCTAGCACGAGGACAGTATCAAATGCCACCCCTTCAAACAAGATGGGTTCAAGGGAAAATCCCAATCTTCTTTAATCATTTTATGAATATGATGAATCTTGTAGCTCATTAATTTTCTCTCATTTTGTTTTGGCTGCTAGAAAGTCCAGAGCCAAATTTACAGCCTAGCTCTAGCCCCATACAGAATTTTATATTACATGTTCTTTGCCCTAATCCTATTCATCCTAGAATGGTTATTTTTCTCCTAGACTTATTTTCCCTTTACCTTAATTTCATCTCTTCATTTTAGGTGATGGTGGTGGTGGTGGTAATAGTGTGTGTATGTGTGTAAATTTCCTCAATATCTTTTTGTAATAAGGCAGAGAAGGAATAAATAGGCAAATAAGTAATTGTATACTTAATAATGTACTGGCATGGATCCATTTACTTCCAGCTGTAAAGACTTCAGTCATATCAGAACTCTAAATCATTCCACTTGGTTAATTACACAAATACTGAGCCATAATTAAAACCTTCTATACCAAAATGCCCATGACCATCATTCATTATATGAAAATAATCACAAATTAGGAGAAACAACAGAAGTACCTTACCTACGTTGCACATTTCAGATATAGAGTCACCTGAGATATATGGCTGAGACTGGATTATCACATTCACTGCAAGGGCTGAGGGAAGTACTGGTTTCAAGAGTCAACATTCCTGCTACCTATGCCTCTACCTCACATCACCAGACCACCAGTCACTTCCCCATGGCACAGCTTCCTAGTATGAGACTGTGAGATCCCCACTTCTCTCCCTGGGCCTCCTACTTGCTAGAGTTACTGGAAGACATTAGAGTCACTAAAAGGAAGTGGGGAAGTCCAAAAGAGTATTCATAAAACTCCCCTAAAAGCCAAACTTTTCTGTTCCTTGCATCTGTTGGTCATCCATTTATTTTTTTTCCAGTAATTTCAAAGCACTAGAATTTGCCCATATGTAATTCATACTTCTGAATAGTTGTCCAGTTAAAATTAATGAACGACAAAAATTAGAATTTAAGTAGAAAACAGTAATCGAGATCCATAAACAGTAAATTTGGACATATAAGCAAGTGTGCCCTCCCCTCACCACAACAAGCTTTAAGAACTATGCAGCTCTGTAAGAACTGAAGAGGGGGTTTACATGTGCCCAACTTGGAAGTTGCAAATTCAAGTACATTTTAGATATGAATAAGTGGCAGCTAGGTCAGGGAACCCAGTTTCTTACCCAAAATTGGAATCTAACAGAATTATATTTGAATATACCAAAAACTTTCCATGGATAAAACTAGAGTGCAGAGGCAAACCATTCTTTTTATACTGCAATTATTATTTTTATTTTATATAGTGGTGGTACTGGAAACTGATCTATTATGATACCAAAAACAAAACAAGAAAATCAGGGAAGATTTTGCAAGGTAGAAAAAGTTTGAGTTTAAAAAGCAACAACTACTTATGGTGAATGTTTATTGTTTTTATTAAACCTCTAGAATTATGTATAAGTAATATTTGATGTTACTTGGATTTAATTTTACCTTGCAAAATTTTCAAAATTAAGATGCTTAAAATCTCTTTTAAATGGTTGCTTATGATGTTACCATGACAACAAAGTGGTAACCAGAGGGGTATGGTAAGCAGAATGCCAAAGATCTCTCCCAAGAAGTCCCATTACCCAGTTATTCAATCATGCACTTAAGTAGGTACTGCTATGAAGGGACAATGCAAGTGTGATTAAGGTTACTAATCAGTTGACTGGCAAGATTAGCCTGGATTATCCGGTTGGGCCAGTCTAATCATATGTCCTTTAAAAGTAGAAGAGAAATGCATTAGGGGAAGGCAGGGAAATCTAAAGCAAATTCCACACACTGTGGCTGCCTTTGAAGATGTAGATGGGCAGCCTCTAGAAGACCCTGGGCTAACAGCCAGCAGTTAGTGCTCTCCAAGAAAGGAAACTGGGCCCCCAATACAACTACCCCATGGAACTAAATTCTGCCAGTGAGCCCGAAAGTGGATTCTCCCCGGAAGGCCTACAGGTACAAGTCCAGGCCTGCTGCTCCCTTTACTTCAGCCTTGTGAAGGCCCTGGGCACAGAAGCCAGGAGAACCACCCTGTGCCAAGCTTCTGACCCACAGAAATGATGAGAAAATAAATGGATATGGTAAGCCACTACATTTGTGGTAATATGTTATGCCCATAATAGAAAATGAATACAAGGGGTGAAGCGAAAAATAACCAAAAATGAGCACATAAGAGTCTGTTAAACTCATTTATCTTTATTTAGTGATTTCAGCTAAAGCACAATAAATTACATAGAAACTAAAAATAAAACAAAATAGAAAACAAAACTACCATAACAGAGAACAGGATATGTGTGAAATAATCAAAGGAATTTTTTAAATTAAAAAAAAAAAATGTGGCTAACATAACATTTTATTGCACAATTTCAAGCACTACCTTGAAATTGGAAATTTTGCTGTTGTTTCTAAACAATTCAAAAGACGATGCATAAAGCAAGGATCTGGAGCCCAATATGTGATTATAGTTGCCCTGAATATAAGAAGAGAACACTCATCATGGTCTTCAAGCATGCACCACTCTCACTAAAATATATGAATAAGAATAATTTTAGGCTTTTTATTATTGAAGGGACAGTAATAATAATTACACGGGGAATTCAGCTTACTACAGGAAATAACATTCTATTCGAGACCAGCCTGGGCAGCATAGCAAAACCAAATCTCTACTAAAAAATACAAAAATTAACCAGGCGGTGACGAGGGCCTGTGGTCCCAGCTACTGGGGAGGCTGAAGTGGGAGGATCGCTTAAGCCTAGGAGGTGGTGGTTGCAGTGAACTGAGATGGCCCCACTGCACTCCGGCCTGGATGACAGAGCACTCCGGCCTGGATGACAGAGCAAGACCCTGTCTCAAACAAACAAAAAAAAAAAAAAAAAAGGAAAGAAAAAGAAAAAAAAAAAGAAATAATATCCTGATAATTACAACTCTCCAGCAAAGGTATGGACTGCTTCAAAAAGCAGAAATGTTATAAAAAGATTCTTAGAATCCCATAGAAAAATTGGCCTAAAAAAACCTCTATATTCTAACTCCAAAATTCTGATTCCATTTACTTAGTAACACAGGGAATACTGGCATTATCGGAGTACTAGTCAAGTTACTATTATTCTATAGGCCACATTAATTCATTAAGTTTAATATTAGGTATGCAGGACAATTGTCATAGCAACATAATTAGCATTACAAGTTCCTAAGCAGAAATATGCAAAATACTAAAACGAAACTATTTTAAAGGACAGATACTTATTTTTAATTCTGCAAGATTTCTTTTCAAAAGTGAAGTTTGGTGTAGCCTCTGGTCTGGGGCGGAAGATGAGAATGGGAGGGCGGCCTGACCCCCGCCCTGATGAGGAAGGACCCAGCGCACAACCTGTTCAGGATCTGCAGCCGCACGAACACCTGAGTCTACCCGAATGGTTCGCCCCTTCAAAACAAGATCCGCGGAACCGCTCGGGACACAAGAAGAAATTGCCGGCAACCTGTGATCGCTCATTTTTTACCGACAGTGGGCAGCGGGCAGTCGGAAGGAATGCCCATTTCTCCAGTGTTCCTTCCCAGAAGCAAATGCAAGTGTTTGTTTATGCAAGATTTACGTTTCACTCAGGTTTGGGTTGGGTTTGTTTCCTGGAGATTGAGCTGAGTTTCCCTGGTTTTGCTGGAGGACAAGTTGATCGCTCCGTATTTACCTTTCACTTGGGCCAAATTGGACAAATGCAAATAAACAGGTCTTGCAGGCGCCCCCCCC
>NW_012104554.1:932950-935099 GCF_000951045.1 Mandrillus leucophaeus
ATGACTATTTTTAAAACAGAAGACTACATCCAAGATCTTTCCCTTTCCCCATTTCAAAATTATGAGTTTTCTTTTTGTCTTTTTGAATTCTTGAAATCCAGTGACATTGTCATAGCTCTGAGAAGCGGGTGCCCGGCCAAGCGCTGGCTTATCTGCGGCTCCCACAGCGCCCCCGCATTCACCAGTTCCTAGAGCAGGGATTCCGAGAAAAAAGAAAGAGCCGGGTTCCCTAGAAACATTAAATTAACACAAGGGATCTGGAAACGAAACAGCAGATGCCTGAAAGTCTTCTCCTTGACGGCTTCCTGCCTTCTTGGAAAATCTTTGCATTAAAATAGCTTGAATTACCCTGCTCGGCCAGATGCTGCTCGGGAACTTCATTTTGGGCTAACATGAAAGCAGAGTTTGACATCTTTTAAAGGATTTTTCTTTTCGAGGTGGTTTGAAGAGCGCCTTTGGGTTGCTGACATTAGCAAGGACCCGTGGCTGGGTGTTTTGCATTACAAGAGAACTTTCCATAACAATGGCTAGCAAATCAGATAACAAAGATCATGGCGTGTAGAGGAGACGCGGTAGAGCACAGAATGAGCACTAAGGGTTCAGAAGCAGAGGTTCCTCTCTCTGGCAAGAGCCTAGAAAGAGCTCTTCTAGGGGGCCGGCCGCCTCCTTTTACAGGGGAGAAAATGTCTTTTATTTCTAAGCCTACTTATTTTGACCATAGCTATGAGAACTATCTAATGGCATTTCCAGAGAGTCACAAACAAGCAGAAAGGCTTGTGAGTAATATTTTATCAGCCTCTTTGTTCTAAAGCCCATGGTCTAACCTCCACCGACCCTATCTACAAATTAATCAGACCATGTAATTTGTAAATTCAAACCCAGATTAATAACCACACACCTTGAACAGTGGGTCTTCAGCACAGACTGTATTCCACTTTCATGTCATGTTAACTTTAATATTTTAGAATTTTGGTAGCTGAGAACAAGACCCAAAGCTTCCTATGAGGTATCAGGATTTTACAGAGGAAATCGTTTTTACTGGAGTAGCATCTTCTTTGACACTTTAACTTTTTTTCCATGATAACCTTTATGAAAGGACTCTATAATCCTTAGTCGCTAATTTATATGTGTCAAGCTTTCTAGTAAACTGGACAATAACCTACAGTCCTAATAGGATTCTATGCTTATCCCAAATTTAAGAGCACCAGATGGGGGATAAGTATATTACAACAAGATACCCTAAACAAAAATAAAATTAAATATCCTTGCCTTAGCATGAAAGCAATAAAACTCATCTTAAAGCAATGCAGTCAGACAAAATCATTGCATCTGTAATAAGGGTGAGTATACAGCTACGGGAGTTAGCAGCCCTAAATATTTCTGTTCTAACGACTCACAAGAGATACACAAAATCTATCATTTCTCCCTGATGTACGAAAAAATAAAAGGCAATTTCATAACACCTTTGGTGCTTTCTAACTTAATAGTTGGCCTTCAAGAAAAGCAAGTACAACTTTTGAGTGTTTATAAGAAAGCAAAGGAAAATGTTGCAAAAAATTACTTGGCTCAAAGGCCACAGAGAAAGCCGGAATCTGCAGGACTCACCAAACTACACAGCTGTTTTAAAACTGAAAGTCAAACAGCTTTTAACAGGTATTAAGTATTTTCTACAACAAAATTATCAAATATACATACTTCTTTTTACACTGCAAATAGACATTTTATTTCTATTAGAAAAAAACTATAGTTACACAAACAATAACTAGATTGCTGTAATAAATATAACTAGCCACATAATACTAGTCAATGTTGGCTTTTTAAAAAATTACCAGAGAATTTCAAAATGATTCTGAATGATCAAGTGTGACTCCTATATTTTTTAGATAGGCATTGATGTTAAGAATATGGCTTTCACAGAAACATAATCCAATTTATCTGATTTCCATATATCTGATTTCCATATATTAATCATGGCAACAAATAAAAATGGTGACAAAAATCACGAAGATAGCTTAAATTTTTTTAAATTAAAAAACAAAACCTTAGGTAAACCACATTAAGGAAGATTAACAAATCTGACAATCCTCCTCCAAAACTGTTTTTCGAAAAAAAGTCTTAAGGTCATAGAAAAATGTGGATGGCTTATAAC
>NW_012104554.1:935979-939049 GCF_000951045.1 Mandrillus leucophaeus
CCATCAGCATAGCTTGAAAATAGGATAATTTAATAAAACCTCAATAATACATTGGTTTTTAAATAATATGTTATATACTCTCGATATATATATATCCTGCTAAGATTAGTAGGTAGCAACCTCATATCTGTATTGGAAATAAACAGGGTGCACATTTTTAAAAGGAGAAGAGGCTACACTAACTACTACTCAAAGTCTCCTCAACATTTGGATGCAGGAGAGAGATGGAAAGAAAGTCGAGTTCTTCATCAGGGCTGGTGCCCATCCCACAGCACTACACTTCCTCCTATCCCCTGACCACTGCCAAGGTCAGTCGGGATAGGTGGGCTCGTGTCTCTACATAGTCAGACACCTGCGTATTTTGCTGGGAGAAGGGGAAAAATAAATACATAAAAATAAACAAAACCCTCTATTCCCAAACTCCCTGTATCCTTTCAAAGTCACACTTTATTAATGGAAATTAAAACGATGAAGAAAGAAACCACTAGTAACCTAAATAAGCTTCCCCTTAAAGACACATTTTAACACCAACAAGAAGACTTTCTTCTTTCACTTTCTTCCTTCCTTCCTTTCCTCGTTTCTCTCTCTCTCTCTCTTTCCTTCTTTCTTTCTCCTTCCCTCTCTCTTTTCTCTTTTTCTTTCTAGCCAGAGTTTGTGACTTACTAATTATTTTTATTCTGTTTGAATCAGGTCCCTGTTATGTTTTGTGATTTTCTGAAATGAAGTTAAGATTTCCATTATTTATGAGAATAAAACAGGAGGTTGACACTTTATGCACAAAAAAGAATAACCAAAGGTTACAATGACATCAGTTTTGGTTTTTATTGAGGGCTGGCGTGTTGTGCAGGGTGTGGGGGTGGGAGTGGGGTGAAGCAGGTGTGAGGAATGAGTTTGTTTCTTCCAAGAGAGGGCTTTGCTTCAGTCAGTGTTGCTGCAGTCCCAGTGAAGGGGCCCACTCTGCCAGCTCTTCCGTGTAGACTTCATAACTGAGCGGGCAGGCTCAATTCTCTAGGAAGCCTGACGCTGGCAACTGTACCTCATGGAAGAATTCCACAAAAGGTTAAATTAGGGTGAGATTGTCAACAGGCTTCAAAAAGGCAGAGTTCCAGGGCCCATGCCTGAGGTCTCATGGGCCTCCTTCAGGTCCTCGTCCCCACAGTCTGACACTTTTGGCCCTTCTCTTCTCCAGCTCCCCACCCCATTCTTCAGTCAGCCCTTCCTTTTTCCTCTAACCCTGCAAAAAATGAGCAGCGCTGTTGTTTTGTTCCAACTGACAAAACAGCTAAGAAACAGCAGAACATGACTGCCCTTTGCAAAATGGGCCATGTGATCCTCCTAGCTCAATTCAACACTTCCAGTAAACTTGAATAGAAAGGGAACTGTTTATGAAACTCTCCTGCTTGCCTTCGGAATACTCTCATCCTCTCCCTTCTCAGCCTCCTAAATACCCAAATGAACTTATATAATGAGCTTTATTTTATCACCCTGAAATTCTTCCTCAGTCCAAATTGCTAATGTGGCAGGTTCCAGCTGCCCAAATTCCCTAAACAACATTGCCTGTTCCATAAAAAGCATGCAATTGCAAGCACAGCAGTCCTGCTCTGGTTCTCAGAACTATAAACCAACTACCCAGCTCCCTGGCTCAGGAAGGCTATGAAACAGGCAACATGGACAATTTAAAGGTGTACAATGTCCGAGGTTCCATTTCACCCTTAGGCAGTCCGGAGTGGAAAAGGTAAGGCCACCCTCCATTTTTCTTCTGAGTACTATATTGATTCTCTGGAAACTCTCTCTGTTCCAAAAGAAACCACCCCATCCCGTGAAGAAAAGGTGACACTGAATTTGCACTGCTTTTTCTGGTGGCATTTGTTTGACTAAGAGGGAGCAGAGTTCCATACAACAGACTGCTTTGCGTGATTTGAAAAATAACACATACCAGATTAGTTCCCTAGATGCAGATTAGTACAAAGTTTGAATCTTTTCTTTCAAATTAATTAATGTAATCTCAATGTTTATATAATAGACATTGACTTTTATCTGACACATACAATATATGACTCTGCCTTTAGCAAAAATACCATTCAAGCTATCCTCAGCAGATGTGAATGCTTTATTTTGATTTTGGGGACTCCAAAGAGAGTCCATAACCTACCTTGGCATTGTCATATCTCAAAAAAGCCTTCTTCATACTTGCAATATAGTAATATCTAAGTACTTGGACATCCCGGCACAAAATACGTGAGTCCACATCTCCCTGTTTTTCACTATTCCCTCTGCAACTTTGTTCACATAGCAAACTCTAAAATATTCTTCAATAGGCAGCCTATGCCACCTTCCCTCAACTGTCCCAGACCAGTAGTCATCACTGCCTCCTCTGCCCCTTGCACATGTCTCTATGTGGTCTCACCAGACAGTACCATGTTTGCTCATATGTCTGTGTCACTTACTCAACTCAAAGTTCCTTGAGGAACTAATTGTATTTGTATCTCCAGTGCCTTGCATATTTTATATCACATAATAAGTGCTATAAAAGAGAACTAAACTTACATGGCTATGAAATGACTTACAGTTTTTAACTGGAATGAGCTTAGTACAAGACTCACACAGATGCTAGTGGTTGATCCTAAGTTTCTCATGCTGTCATCTGAAATCATTTGCTCTTGCTCTACATTCAGAGGAGAAAGAAAAACTGGTGACACTTCTCTGGCCTCTATATCATAATTAGACCATGGGTAGGAGCTGAGAAACTAGAAAATATTTAGCCTACCCCTAGTCACATCCTAAAAGACACCAATGTGGAGCTCAAGGAACTCAGTGGATTTATCAACATTTAACACACCCTATATTCACCCATTATAACTACTTGAATTGGCATGGATGGGAATAGTAGATTTTATTGTGGAGAACAGAATAAATCTAATAAAAGAAATAACTAGAGGAAAAGTTGGGACTAGCTGATGTTTTTAAGTAGAGATGGGAAAAACATAAATGATGGTGGTCAGCACAGAAAGTTTTGAACATAAGGACTTTAGAAATCAATGTGGTCAGCTGGGCGTGGTGGCTCACGCCT
>NW_012104554.1:941434-942390 GCF_000951045.1 Mandrillus leucophaeus
CACATTAAGGAAGATTAACAAATCTGACAATCCTCCTCCAAAACTGTTTTTCGAAAAAAAGTCTTAAGGTCATAGAAAAATGTGGATGGCTTATAACCCTTAAAATTCCTTTTAGTTAATGAGAATCTCATTTTTGGAATTTCTTCAAACTTAACTGAAATGTTAATGAAAACGAGAAATATTTAGATGTTGAGAAAAAAAGTTGTTCTAATTATTCTGCCTCACTAATTTCAGCTCATCAAAGTTAAATAGCTAGTAAACAACTGGTCTGTTTTGGCAGATTTTTTTCTATTTTAAAATTCATTACTAAATAGATGAGGTTACTACTAGTTAAAATTCTGAATCCAAATGCCATACATGCTGTTGTAAAAACTGTGCAGTTTTAAATATATTTTTACTTCTATGTATTTTTGAATCTTTAGCCAAACTCCTCCAGTAAAGTTTTAGTTTATTATGTTTTCTAAAATAAAAACATTTGTATTTTATGCTATAAAAATCAATAAATGTCTACTAATGTTAGGTGCTCCAAAATAAATGATTCAAGTTTTAATGAAAGCCCTCTTATAATTAAAGAAGGTGATTGGTAATGAGGAAGAAAATGGAAGGCATATTTACAATAAATCAAAAGCAGAATTGTGATTAATGGGCTCCACAATGATTATTAATGTTCTCCCTATAAAATATTGGTCTTTGTATTAATTTGAAAGTACAGACTGGGTTCTTTCCTTTGATAAATGAAAAATGATTTTTTTTCCTATTTTAAGATGAGAATGACTATTTTTAAAACAGAAGACTACATCCAAGATCTTTCCCTTTCCCCATTTCAAAATTATGAGTTTTCTTTTTGTCTTTTTGAATTATTGAAATCCAGTGACATTATCATAGCTCTGAGAACCAAGAAAATCGAAGCCACTAACTGTAGGAGACAGCCTTGATGCTTTTGATTATATTTTCCT
>NW_012104554.1:945985-951933 GCF_000951045.1 Mandrillus leucophaeus
AAGAAAAAAGAAATCAATGTGATCACTGTTTTCTAGTAATAGGCTGACCATGGACAAGAATAATAGGTACATTATTCCCCAGTCCCTTTGCAATGTACTATACTGTTATGTAAGCATCCCAGCATCATGCTTGCTTTCATAAATACAAGTCTAGCTCAATTGTCACGATTCTGCTGTGAGGCTCTTTTTTAATGATTTATATGTCATGCTCCCCAAAAGTCTTTCTAAAATTATACCAAAGGGAAAGAGGCAAAAAAAAGGGGAGCTTAAATGTTTTGAGAAGCTGTTAGATGTGCCCGGTGATTGCTATGCACTTCTTTTTGAGACAGAGTCTCCCTCTGTCGCCCAGGCTGGAGTGCAGTGGCGTGATCTCGGCTCACTGCAACCTCAGCCTCCAGGGTTCAAGGGATCCTTCCACCTCAGCCCCCTACTAGATGAAAATACAGTCGTGAGCCACCACAACTGGCTTGCTATGCACTTTATAGACACCATCTGTATCACCCTCCCAACAACTCCACTTGATAGGAATAATTATTCTCATTTTAAATCAGTTTTAACCTAAGTCTCTCTGGTTCTAGATCTAGTATTTTTTCTATAAATAATACTGTTCCAATTTCTTTTGGTTTTCTTTTCGTAGAGATGGGGTCTCACTTTGTCACCCAGGCTGGTCTCAAACTCTTGGATTCAAGCAGTCTTCGCACGTTGGTCTCCCAAAGTGCTGGGAGTACAGGCATGAGCCACTGTACCTGACTGACTGTTCCTATTTCTAGTATCAGCATGAAGAACACGAGAAAGTCAGCTTCAAAGGTAAAAGGTGTATCATTCATTCATTCAACATTTATTCCACAGCTATTATGAACCAGGCACTATAGTCTCTTTGAGGATATAAACATAAAGAAGTTCTGGGACTTGACTTCAACTTGCTCACAGTCTAATGGAAAAGAGACATAAAAACAAATAACTTGGTTTATTCTATTTTCCCTAGGTTCTGTATTTGGGTCCCCAGCCCTTGTCACTTTTTGCTGCCACTTTACTAACTTTCCATATCTTAATAGTTACTTTC
The DNA here is from genome assembly GCF_000951045.1 of Mandrillus leucophaeus. Classification (NCBI taxonomy): domain Eukaryota; kingdom Metazoa; phylum Chordata; class Mammalia; order Primates; family Cercopithecidae; genus Mandrillus; species Mandrillus leucophaeus. The sequence continues at coordinate 947,049 of NW_012104554.1, forward strand.
TCTTTATTTACACATTAGAAAAACACGAGAAACCTGCACCATTTTGTAAGCTGCCTACACTGCTAAAATCGCATCCTAGAGGGAAGTGAGATGGAACAAACCATAAGCATTTGAACTCACTTGTGCCGCTCTGGGTTTCCATGCCGCCACAGTGTTTGTTCATTCATTTATTTGCATATTTTGGAGGGCCTACAGGAGGCCCAGTGCTAGCCAGGGAAACAATGGTGAAAATGACATAACTAGCGTTCTGCCCCCATGGAGCTTACCCTCTAACCTTTACAGGAAGGGGAGGCAGGCAGTCAACAAAATCCTGGATTGTGATAGGTGAGTCATGAAGGAAAACCACAGGGTGCCATGAGAAAGCACATATGGTACAGGGACCTGACCTTGGCAGGGGGATGAGAAAGGCCTCCCCTAGGAAGTGGCATGAAAGCTGAGATCTGTGAGTTGAGTGGGATTGGCTTGGTGAAGATAGGGGGAAGAGGGACAAAAAGGGAAACAGAGAGGATTCCAAGCTGAGGGAACAGTGCATGCAAAGGGCTGAAGCTGGAAGGAACACAATGCCTCTGAGGTCAGGAAAGAAGGCTAGCGTTTGCAGAAGATAGGCAATACGAGGGACAGGGCCCGGACACAGAGTTGTGAAGGAGGCATTGGCCCAATGATGCAGTGGGTTTCAGATCTCATTCTAGGAGCAGTGGGAACATATTGAAAGGTTAAAGCAGCTCAGTTGAGTGCATTTAATGTTCTTTAAAATTCCCTTGGCTACCTGTGATTAAAGTATTAAGAAAAACACAGCATGAAAATATGTTTCATTGATGAGAAACTTGTTTAGGATACAAAAAGTGGTATATATAAAAGAGTTCTAAATAAAAAATAATGGGTTTTATTCATTGCACTGTTATCCTGGGTAGGTTATTTAATCTCAAAATATTTTTGTTTCCTCATCTAGCAAATGAAAATACTAAAAAATTCAAAATTCACATACTTGTTTTAAAAAGCAAATGAAATAACACACTTGAAAATGCTTTGAATCTCTAAAATGTAAGCTCCTTGAGGGAAGGGACTTTGACTGTTTTGTTCACTACTATACCTAGGACCTAGAAGATGGATGGATGGATGGATGGATGGGATGGATGGATGGACGGATGGATGGACTGATGAACAGATGGATGGCTGGATATAAGAAAGTGAGGGAAGAAGAGATGAAGGGAAAAAAGAAAGGAAGGGAAGAAGGGAGGAAGGGAAAAAAGCATTTTAATATGTGCCACATTTAATATGTGCCAGGCAGGTGGCTCATGGCTGTACTCCGAGCACATTGAGAGGCTGAGGTGGACAGACGGCCTGAGCCCAGGAGTTTGAGACCAGCCTGGGTAACATGGCAAAACCCTGTCTCTACAAAAAATATAAAAAATTAGCAGGGTGTGGTAGTGCATGCCTATAGTCACAGCTTCTCAGGAGGCTGCGGTGTAGGATCGATTGAGCCTGGGAGGTTGAGACTCCAGGAGGCCTTGATCACCACTGCAGTCTAGCCTGGATAACAGAGTGAGACCCTGTCTCAAAAAAAAAAAAAAAAGGATAGATGGATGAATAAATCACATCAAGCACCATACGGTGCAAATATGAAGCAAGACATACAGCATGTAGCAGTCCACCTGAGCAGGCAGCCTCCCAGGAACTCGATGTCACAGCGTCACCAATGCTTGCCAAGCAGCCAGGCCTTCCTTCAGTGCTGGCACGCTGGGCACCTCCAGCAGCTATTCCAGATGGCTGGGTGATGGGGGCAAGCACAGCATCAGAGGCCCATGACATCACCTCTTCAATGTCGCTGGTGAGAGGGGTGATTGTGAGAAATGAAACACTGCCTTTTCCTGCTTCTTCTTCCTCATATACTAGTCTCTGACACACACCCCAAAGCCAAGCCCTAAGTACACATCCTTCTCCACTCATATAATCCCTACCTATAGATTCTTATTCTTTGTTTACCAAATGTAGTATTATAATACATTTTTATATAACTTATTAACACTTTTCTTACATTGCACAGTCTTAGCTATGTGTGCCCAATTCCTTAAAGAATTACAACTAAAGATAAAAAAGAGAAAAGGGAAAATATTAAAAGCCTTAAGATGTTCTTTGATATTTATTAGCTTTATAACAATAATGATAGTAACCATTTGTTGAATACTGACTTTCCTCCAGGCATAGAGTTTGACACTTAGCCTATATCACTTCAAATCCTTACAACCTCCAACAACGTCAGCATTATGACTCCACTTCTTGGGGAAGAAAATTGAGGCACAGAGCAGAATGATTTGCCCAAGGTTAGGAGGTTGTTAAGGGCAGAACCAGTGTTTAAATCTGGGTCTATTAGACAATACAGTGTGCATTCTTTTCATTACACTACATATTATTGCAAAAATCTTCCAAAAGAAATCAGACTACTTATGATAAAAAGAGCAACCACTTACTGAACATTCAATATGTGCCAGGCACTGTTATGCTCTTTACAAAAATTATTTCATTTAATCCTCTCAACAACTCTGTCAGGTCTGTACTTTTGAAATGAAGAAACTAAAGCTTAGAGAGACTAGAGTGACTTGCCAAAGCTCAAAAAATGACTAAGTGGTAGAGCCTGGATTTTAACCCAGGTCTGTCTGACTCTAAAATGCACCCTCTTAAACTGCTACACAAGAGTCCCACTATTCAAATACCATCAGTATAACTTGCATGCCTTCAAAGGAGAATGTCAAAACAGAAGAACAGGGTCAACAAACCATTTCAAAGATAATTCCAAATAACTACTGCATTAAGACACCATCTCTAAGAGCCCATTACTAACCATTTTCTCTGAGATGTTGCCTTGTTCTGTTGTCCCAAATGGCCTTTAGAGTGATCTGCAACCAGTGTTTTCAATACAAGTGTTTTCTTTTTACATTTGGTAAGTAATTTGAAAATCTGTTTCTAAAACTACCAGTTCAATCAAATGAAGCTCATATCTCTGCATCCAAATCTTTAGAGATGCTATGAAAATGCACATTAAAGTTACTTAGTCCACAATTCTTATTAAATAATGTTCTTTGATGGTCAGGATAATGTTCAAAGTCAATGTGCAAATTGCTCATGTCATATAAAATACTAGATTTCACTGGGGTTTTTTTTTGTTTTTGTTTTTGTTTTTTTGAAATGGAATTTCACTCTTGTCGCCCAGGCTGGAGTGCAATGGCACAATCTCGGCTCACCACAACCTCCGCTTCCTGGGTTCAAGTGACTCTCCTGACTCAGCCTCCCGAGTATTTGGGATTACAGGCACCCATCACCACGCCCGGCTAATTTCATATTTTTAGTAGAGATGGGGTTTCTCCATGCTGGTCAGTCTGGTCTCAAACTCCCGACCTCAGGTGATCTGTCCACCTCGGCCTCCCAAAGTGCTGGGATTACAGGCGTGAGCCACCGTGCCTGGCCAGATTTCACTGTTTCATAATAAATTTTGAAGGTTATATCAAGCATTTTAAGATATGCCCAACATGATCGTCTCCCTATCAGAAATAATTCTTTTCTAAACCAGAAGAATCCTCAGGCAGGTCTCCTTAGCTATATTTGTTAAGCTATATAGCTATACTTGTTAAGCAATCTTATAGCTATATTTGTTAAGCCGAATTTTTAAAACTTCATTTGTAATTAAGAAGGTGTTCGCCTTCTTGATCTACTGATTGGGCAAAGAGGACTTCCTTGTATCTATGGAGAAGTATACTCACATAACTTTCACACTGATTGGATGTGTAAACCAAGTCGCTGGCAAACTATTACTTTAAACACAGTCAGTGAAATAGAAGTCTAGAAATTCTTGGAGTAACATGTGGGAAATAATGTATGTGTGAACATATGCCTGTGTCAACTTTCAAAAAGTAAAATATAAGTACAGGAAGTACCTACATACTCCCTAACAAAAGCAAATATACAGACCTGGATGAACATCCCAAAATTCTGTGCTTAATCTTCAAGTTGAGATGTTCTATCAGTCTGAGAAAATTACAGTATGTATTTTTAAATGCTTTTTTCAACTGGAGTCTATGTATAGAGCAAAAATAAACCAATAAATACTGCAGGAAAATATGAAGAAAAAAAATAAAACACTAATAATTATACCACAGTCAATACTGTGTTTCACAGCCTCCCCAGACTTTTTTCTTGGCATACATGTATATGACTTGGAGTTTTTCAAATACACAGTTGCACCACAAAACTGTTTTGCAACACGCTTTGTTTTATTTTGTTTTATTTTTCCATCCAATAGTAAATGAGAGTCAGCCGGGTGCAGTGGCTCACACCTATAATCCCAGCACTTTGGGAGGCCGAGGCAGGTGGATCAGTTGAGAGGTCAGGAGTTCGAGACTAGCCTGGTCAACATGGTGAAACCCCGTCTCTACTGAAAACATAAAAATTAGCTGGATGTGGTGGCGTGCGCCTGTAATTCAAGCTACTTGGGAAGCTGAGGTGGGAGAATTGATTGAACCCGGGAGGCGGAGGTTGCAGTGAGCCGAGATTGTGCCACTGTACTCCAGCCAGAGTGACAGGGCGAAGCTCCATTTAGAAAAAAAAAAAGTAAATGAGGGTCAGTGTTTAAATAATAAATATAGCTCTACATCTTCAATTCTCTCATAACTCATTTAACTGATCTTTCACTGATGGACAAGTTTCTTTCTGTTTGCTTTCATAAATAACACTGAAATGAACACCGTTTACATATAAGCACTTATCAAACTAGTCCTTTCAGACAAATTCTTAGAAGTAGAAAGACTGTATCAAAGGATGTAGCTTTCAATACATATTGCCAAAGTGCCTTCCAGAAAACTCATGGCAGTTGACACTACCACGAGCAATACAC
>NW_012104554.1:951983-961982 GCF_000951045.1 Mandrillus leucophaeus
GGCCTTTAGAGTGATCTGCAACCAGTGTTTTCAATACAAGTGTTTTCTTTTTACATTTGGTAAGTAATTTGAAAATCTGTTTCTAAAACTACCAGTTCAATCAAATGAAGCTCATATCTCTGCATCCAAATCTTTAGAGATGCTATGAAAATGCACATTAAAGTTACTTAGTCCACAATTCTTATTAAATAATGTTCTTTGATGGTCAGGATAATGTTCAAAGTCAATGTGCAAATTGCTCATGTCATATAAAATACTAGATTTCACTGGGGTTTTTTTTTGTTTTTGTTTTTGTTTTTTTGAAATGGAATTTCACTCTTGTCGCCCAGGCTGGAGTGCAATGGCACAATCTCGGCTCACCACAACCTCCGCTTCCTGGGTTCAAGTGACTCTCCTGACTCAGCCTCCCGAGTATTTGGGATTACAGGCACCCATCACCACGCCCGGCTAATTTCATATTTTTAGTAGAGATGGGGTTTCTCCATGCTGGTCAGTCTGGTCTCAAACTCCCGACCTCAGGTGATCTGTCCACCTCGGCCTCCCAAAGTGCTGGGATTACAGGCGTGAGCCACCGTGCCTGGCCAGATTTCACTGTTTCATAATAAATTTTGAAGGTTATATCAAGCATTTTAAGATATGCCCAACATGATCGTCTCCCTATCAGAAATAATTCTTTTCTAAACCAGAAGAATCCTCAGGCAGGTCTCCTTAGCTATATTTGTTAAGCTATATAGCTATACTTGTTAAGCAATCTTATAGCTATATTTGTTAAGCCGAATTTTTAAAACTTCATTTGTAATTAAGAAGGTGTTCGCCTTCTTGATCTACTGATTGGGCAAAGAGGACTTCCTTGTATCTATGGAGAAGTATACTCACATAACTTTCACACTGATTGGATGTGTAAACCAAGTCGCTGGCAAACTATTACTTTAAACACAGTCAGTGAAATAGAAGTCTAGAAATTCTTGGAGTAACATGTGGGAAATAATGTATGTGTGAACATATGCCTGTGTCAACTTTCAAAAAGTAAAATATAAGTACAGGAAGTACCTACATACTCCCTAACAAAAGCAAATATACAGACCTGGATGAACATCCCAAAATTCTGTGCTTAATCTTCAAGTTGAGATGTTCTATCAGTCTGAGAAAATTACAGTATGTATTTTTAAATGCTTTTTTCAACTGGAGTCTATGTATAGAGCAAAAATAAACCAATAAATACTGCAGGAAAATATGAAGAAAAAAAATAAAACACTAATAATTATACCACAGTCAATACTGTGTTTCACAGCCTCCCCAGACTTTTTTCTTGGCATACATGTATATGACTTGGAGTTTTTCAAATACACAGTTGCACCACAAAACTGTTTTGCAACACGCTTTGTTTTATTTTGTTTTATTTTTCCATCCAATAGTAAATGAGAGTCAGCCGGGTGCAGTGGCTCACACCTATAATCCCAGCACTTTGGGAGGCCGAGGCAGGTGGATCAGTTGAGAGGTCAGGAGTTCGAGACTAGCCTGGTCAACATGGTGAAACCCCGTCTCTACTGAAAACATAAAAATTAGCTGGATGTGGTGGCGTGCGCCTGTAATTCAAGCTACTTGGGAAGCTGAGGTGGGAGAATTGATTGAACCCGGGAGGCGGAGGTTGCAGTGAGCCGAGATTGTGCCACTGTACTCCAGCCAGAGTGACAGGGCGAAGCTCCATTTAGAAAAAAAAAAGTAAATGAGGGTCAGTGTTTAAATAATAAATATAGCTCTACATCTTCAATTCTCTCATAACTCATTTAACTGATCTTTCACTGATGGACAAGTTTCTTTCTGTTTGCTTTCATAAATAACACTGAAATGAACACCGTTTACATATAAGCACTTATCAAACTAGTCCTTTCAGACAAATTCTTAGAAGTAGAAAGACTGTATCAAAGGATGTAGCTTTCAATACATATTGCCAAAGTGCCTTCCAGAAAACTCATGGCAGTTGACACTACCACGAGCAATACACAAGAGCGCAGGCTTCACACTCTGATCTTGCCTGGCTATGAATATTCCTTTTCAACTGTTGCCAATCTGATAGGCAAAACAAACGGTAACTTCTGGTTGCTTTCAATGAATTTTCTTTTTATACAAATATGATATATAGGAGCAGTAGATCCCTGTTATACTGAAGAGCAAGAGTTTCAGAGGCAGACAGCCCTGGGCTGCAACAGTTCTGCTAAATGTTATGATCTAGGATAAGCTGCTTTAGCTCCCTAAATTGGACTGTCCTCATAGAACAACGTAAATAATTGCACCTGTCCCATAGTATTTTCTTAAGCAAGATATGATATTAGCCCAGTGCTTGGCAGACGATAAACAGTAAATGGTAGCTGCTAGTAGTAGTGATAGTGATATAGCAGTAGTAAATAATTTGGCGGCCATTTGTATTTCTTCTTTTGCAAATTATCTTTTCATATCTTTGGTCTGATTTTGTCATAGAGAATGCATCTCTTATTTATTAATCTGTAAGAGCTCTCTATAAACTATGGGCAATAACTCTTTGGCCACTATATATGTAGCCAACATTTTTTCCACATTGACATTAGTTTTTAATCTTATTTATGGTGTTCTTTGTAATTTTTGCTTAGTTAAATCTAAGATGATTTTTTGTTTTGTTTTGTTTTATTGTTTTGTTTTGTTTTTGAGATGGAGTCTCTCTCTTGTTGCCCAGGCTGAAGTGCAATGGCGTGATCTCGGCTCACTGCAATCTCTGCCTCCCAGGTTCAAGCGGTTCTCTTGCCTCAGCCTCCGGAATAGCTGGGATCACAGACATGCGCCCCCATGCCCGGGTAATTTTGTATTTTTAGTAGACACGGGGTTTCTCCATGTTGGTCAGGCTGGTCTCAAACTTCCGACCTCAGGTGATCCACCAGCCTCAGCCTCCCAAAGTGCTGTGATTACAAGCATGAACCACTGCAGCTAGCTGTAATATCTCTTTTTAAAATGTGTTTAGTTTCTGCTACTGGTATCATGCTTACAAAGATCTCCACTACCAAGAGATTATAAATAAAGATTAAGTATATATTTTGTGCTTTTATAGATTCTTTAGTTTTTTAACATAAAATCTTTAAACATAAACAATATTGCTATTAAGTAGGAATTTAACTTTATCCTTTTTTTCCCTCTAAATGACTAGTATGTAATCCCAACACCTTTTATAAATCTTCTCATCACTGACTTGATGTGCCACCTTGACATTAAAGAGTTGATAATTCCTAACCTGAAATTCTGAACTCATAAAGCTCTGAAAACAGAGTCTTTTGTTTTTTGCAGTTTGGTGCTTAAATTCATTTGGTGGTAAAAATTGACCTGAGCTAATGTGAGGCTACTTCTGGTTTTTATCATCCCATTTAGTGTCCGTATTAATCTGCTCTGCTGTGGAAATTTACATGAATTTGATTATGAGACACTGCTAAAAACTCTAAATTTTGAAATATAACTGGCCCCAAACATTTCAGATAAAGGATTGTGAACCTGTACTAGGTTTCCATGTACGCTCAAGCCTGCTTCTAGAATTCCTGTTGTAGCTATGCTCTTATTTTCTTTTTTTCCATTAATGCAATAAATTACATTGATTTTCAAATGCTAAACCAATCTTGCACGTCCAGGATGAACCCCATTTGGTAATGATATATTATCCTTTTTCTGTTTTGCTGGATTCCATTTGTTAATATATTAATGATTTTTGCATCCATGCTTCAGGCTACAATTTTTTCTTATAGCGCCTTGGTCAAGTTTTGGTATCCAGATTATACTGGCTTCCAATTCCTTAGTCTGTCTACCATTTTGTTTATATTTACTATATTTTATGTTTTAATACTTGATGAGATAAAATTTTCCCCTCTTTTTCATTCTTCACTAGTCTCTGGCAATGTTTTTCTGAACTTTACTATATTTTATCAAATTCCATAGAATAAAAATAACGTTAAAGCTTATGATGGAATTCTATTAAATTTTAGGTTAATGTGGACAAAAAGTGATATTGACATATTTACTACATTGACCCTTCTCACCAATGAACATGTTTCTCTATTTATTCAAGTGTTCTTTTATGTGCCTTAAGTTTGGAAGTGTTCTTCATAAAGGTCTTGTCCAATTTCTGTTAAGTTTATTCCTAAGTATTTTATAATCACTCTGATCATTTCAACTCTACTCATGGCTGTGCTACCGTATGTCATTAGTTCTGATTATCAGTTATAGATAGCTGCTATAATTTTTTCCTTGGAAGGGTGGAGTGCCTTGTGGAAGAAAGGAGCCAAACATCACTGCTTCATTTATTTAACAAACATGTGTTGAACACGTAATATGTACCCGGCACTGAGAATTCAAAGAGTGATAAGACAATATATCCTTGTCCTCAAGGGTTCACAGTCCAGAGGGCAGATAAACAAGTAGCATATAGTAACACGCAAGTTCTGTGTTAGAGGAGAGGACAGGAGAAAAACACGGTCTACCTCGAGAAGTAGAGAGTATTGTCAGGAAAAACTTCTATAGAGCCAACTCTTGGGGTGGGTCCTACTTTCCCCCTTGAACAGGTGTGGTGATGAGGAGGCACATCCAGAAACTGCATTAAGTCCTGCAGACTTAAGAATGTCATCAATACAGAGCTGAGTGCACCCTGCCTTCCGTGTCAGAGCATGGCAGCAAATCCCTCTGGCTTGCTGGCCTCTCCATGGCTCAGCTCTCCTGGTTACCTGTCACTGAACTGGGCACTGAGCACTGTGGGTCACCGAGCCACATTTCCCTTACCTGTCTCTGCTCATATAACTTCAGGAAAAGGAGGTCAGTGTCCAGTTGAGTCATTACAGCTTCAGTTGCTAACTGGCCTGGCTCTAGACTCCTTAACGCCCATAAAGTGCTATCACTTATTACTACACAGGAACATCATGTTCTGGGAGAAAATGGTTCTATTTCATGCCTAAAATGGTAACAAAGCAAATGAAAGCTGATCTGCTATGTGACTCCTGGATAGTGACAGGTTCTGTCCCAAATAAGCAGACCTAATGAAGCTCTCAGAGATTCCCAGCTTGGATGAACTATTTACTCCTCATGAGCTCAATATTAACTGTGGAGTCATCCTGCAACTACAGAGCCCTTTGCAGAGTGATCACAGGAAGCCAGGCATGGAGGAAGAAGGCGAGAATAAGCAGTCACTTGTGTTATTACTGAAGAGACCACAGGGATCTGTCCAATTATTCAAATGCACATCTGGAAAAAATTCACCTGTCTTGAACTCAGTTCGCTCAACAGCAAAACAAGCAAAAGCACCACAAAATGCACAATCAGGGCGATCTTTTCAATTGTGGAGGCTGAACGTTTTCCTACCTGAGCATCATAAATAAGGCAAATTGCATAACAGGATAATAAGAGTTGTTGCTGAAAGATGCAATCACAAAATAAAAGGACCTTTCGAAACCTGAGTATAGATGGTAATTATCCAGGAATGGAATATAAACAGGAGCAATTTCAAGGTTCCTGCTTCGTCATGTTATCATGAAACTGAGACAGCCAAATGCCAAAGAGGGCTCTTTCAGTTACAAGAGACCTTCCTATGTCTTTGACAACAGTGCTATTCCCTTCCGTTAACTAGATTGCTGTAGTACACCATCTTGTACATCAGTCTAATCTCAAAGGCCACAATTCACAAAGTTGCCACCTGTTCTTTCCTGCTACCAAAACCAGAATTCTACCTGGTAAGCTCCACAGCGGGAAAAAAAAACAAGGAAAAAAGTAATAAATTGTGGTTATTGATACTTCAGTGTTATTATTGTATTTATAAATAAATACAATGTATGTATGTATGTATCCGAGTAAGATTCTTTCATGAGAAAGAGATGCACCCCTCCAACTAGAGTACTAGTAAAGCTTCCTTCTCTAATGTAAAAAGCAAGACCTGAGATAAATAAAATAGGTAAATATGAAAATACATTTATAGCCCCAAATAAATACATGCTCTCAAATAAACAGACCTAACAAAGTTGAGGGAGTCATTTAAAAACTAAACGATTGGCCAGGTGCTGTGGCTTACGCCTGTAATCCCAGCACTTTGGGAGGCCAGGGTAGGCAGATCACCTGAGGTCAGGAGTTCGAGGCCAGCCTGGCCCATATGGTGAAACCCCATCTCTAATCAAAATACAAAAATTAGCTGGGCATGGTGGTGGGTGCCTGTAATCCCAGCTACTCGGCAGGCTGAGACAGGAGAATCGCTTGAACCCGGGAGACAGAAGTTGCAGTAAGTCGAGATCACACCATTGCACTCCAGCCTGGGTGACAAAAGTGAAAGTCCATCTCAAAAAACTAAACTATTTACTCTTCACCAGTTCATGAACATTAATTAGCCACAGAAACAATTAGAGCCACAGACTTTGCAAGCATTCAGGTTAATTCAGTAGAAGAATCACGGGTCTTGAAGTCAGCCCTGGGTTTGAATACAGTCCCACAATGTACTAGCTTTGAGACCTTGGAAAAGTTCGTCTGTCTGAGCTTCCTTATCTGCAAAATGGGGAAAATACCTACATTACAGACAGGGGGTTTTGAGGACTAAGAGAGAAAGGTATATATAAACCCCAACAATGAATGGTACAGACAGGCGCTCTATACCCACCTACTTTCCTATTCAAATTCTCTACACACTAAATGGTAAAATAAATCTCCTCAGCTTCTCAACCTACAATGAACTCTTACTGTTTAATATAGCAAATCCTTTCCATTAACAGTGCACCAAATTTTGCATTACAATACTCCACAAGTCAAATTCTCCGCTTCAGCAAAATCTGAATCTCTTATATATTCTCAGCTTTTTATGTTCATGCTCTTACCGATACCATCACACCACCACCACCAATAGCATTTCCCAAAGTAGTTCACAAAGGAATTGGGGCGACAGGAGTAGGGCAGGATTGGGTGGAATGAGAGCCTTTCAAGTCAATAAAGATAGTAATAGCATTTGGTTCAATTTCTGTTTTAAAACATTCTTTTCTTCAACACAGAACGGTATGAGAACATGCAACTGCGTATCTAGGGAGTATATGCAGTAGTTGGTGACAACTGGGAAACAGAACTCAGCTAAACACTGCTAGTAGTCATGGTGGTTTAAAATTGCTTTATTCTTAAGACATATATTGTTCCACTGATACCCATATTGGACCACTGGTTAAAAAGGAAAAGCAAAGGGAATATTGTGAGTGAAAGATAATTAACAGGGAGATGAACATAAAAAATAGTAAGTCTGGGCCAGGTGTGGTGGCTCACGAGGTCAGGAGATGCCTGTAATCCTAGCACTTTGGGAGGTTGAGGTGGGTGGATCACGAGGTCAGGAGATGGAGACCATTCTGGCTAACACGATGAAACCCCGTCTCTACTAAAAATAAAAAAAATTAGCCAGGTGGGGTGGCAGGCACCTGTAGTCCCAGCTACTTGGGAGGCTGAGGCAGGAGAATGGCGTGAACCCGGGAGGCAGAGCCTGCAGTGAGCAGAGATCACAGCACTGCACTCCATCCTGGGCGACAGAGCGAGACTCTGTCTCAAAATAATAATAATAATAATAATGTCTGTTCTTTACAGATACATGTCACATTCTTCTGCTCAAAATTTCTTTGTAGCAAAATAAAATATCTAAAACTATGCTAAAAAATGCAAGACAGTAACAATTATATCCAATGTGCCTTATCGTTTACTGGCAATACATATTATCTACATTGTGTTTTTGCATAACAAACCACACCCTGAAAGAGAAGTATTAACTACCTGACTTTTTCCAAAGGCAAAAAATGTAAGGTCAAGAGGCTTCTGGTTTCCAGTTCTGTATTTAAGGAGCTGAAAAGTCACCACTCCATCCTAACAAGTTAAAAGGCTGAACAAACTGAAAAATCAACAAGTCTTCTTAGTTTTGTAAGAAAAGTGAGATCACAGTAACCTGATGCCTCTGAAATTGAAGCAACAGACAGGGAGATACAGAGAATCCCAACATACTGAAGCAGAAACTTTTGTTTTTGTTTTTGTTTTTTTTGAGACAGGGTCTGGCTCTATCGCCCAGGCTGGAATGCAGTGGCACGATCAGGGCTCTCTGCAGCCTTGACCTCCTAGGTTGAAGGGATCCTCTTGCCTCAGCCTCCCAAGTAGCTGGGACTACAGGCATGCACCAAATACCCAGCTAGTTTTTGTATTTTTAGGAGAGACCGGGTTTCTCTATGTTGTCCAGGCTGGCCTCGAACTCCTGAGCTCAAACAATCTGCCCACCTTGGCCTCCCAAGGTAAGTGCTGGGATTACAAGTGTGAGCCACTGCACCTGGCCTGGAGCAGAAACTTCCCCAAGAAAAATCCCTTTCCAGCAGCAGCAGGAGGAAAAGGAACCATTCTGAAATATGCCAGAGCACTGGGGTCTTCCTAACACGGCCTGTCCTCAGGAGAAGCTGTCTAACCAGAGCCTCATCTGACAGTGGATTTTACCAGAGCCTAACTGGCCTGGAGGGAAGAGAAATTCTCAGCTCTAGCCCACTCAAGCCTTCCATGTGATGAACAGAAATATATAATTCCAACCGAGTCTAGTGACCCTGTCCCACTTAAAAGGAAATAAAACCTGAGAAACACTGTGAAGTTCACAGTCCAGAGGCACAGGCTTACTCAAAGACTAAGACCTACTCACAGGACAAGAGGACACTTCCGTATTCACCAGACAGTTTCATCTTTCCCACCGCCCAGCAAAGCCGATGCACTGAGAACAGCAAGTTTTTGCAATGGAGAAAGAGTTTAATAAACCCAGAGGCAGCTAAACAAGAGGACAGGAGCTTATTATTACTCAAATCAGCTTTTCCAAAAATCCAGAGGCTATGGTTCTTCAAGGATAATTTGGCAGGCAGCAGGGTAGGGAATAGGGAATGCTGATTGGTTGGGTTGAAATCATAGGGAGTCGAAGTTTGTCTTCTTGTTCTGAGTCAGTTCCTGGGTGGGGGCCAAAAGACCAAATGAGCCAGTTCACCAGTCTGGGTGGCACCAGCTGGTTGGTTCATCAGAATGCAAGGTCAGAAAAATACCTCAAACACCAATCTTAGGGTTTTTGCTTTTTTTTTTTTTTTTTGAGACAGAGTCTCGCTGTCTCACCCTGTCACCCGGGCTGGAGTGCAGTGGCACAACGCGATCTCAGTTCACTGCAAACTCCATCTCCCAGGTTCACGCCATTCTCCTGCCTCAGCCTCCTGAGTAGCTGGGACTACAGGTACCCGCCACCATGCCTAGCTAATTATTTTTTTGTATTTTTAGTAGAGACGGGGTTTCACCATGTTGGCCAAGATGGTCTCGATCTTCTGACCTCGTGATCCGCCCACCTCGGCCTCCCAAAGTACTGGGATTACAGGAATGAGCCATCACGCCTGGCCCAATCTTAGGTTTTACAATAGTGATGTTATCTATAGGAGCAACTGGGAAGTTTAGGAATCTTGTGGCCTCTGGCTACATGACTCCTAAACCAGAATTTCTAATCTTGTGGTTAATTTTTTTAGTTTTACAAAGGTGGTCTAATCCCTAAGCAAAGAGGGGGTTTGGCTCAGGAAGGAGCTGTTATCATCTTTGCTTCAGAATTAAACTATAAAGTAAATTCCTCCCATATTTTGCTCGGCCTATGCCCAGGAATGAATAGGAACGGCTCGGAGGTGAGAAGCAACATGGAGTCAGTTAGGTTAGATTTCTTTCACTACCATGATTTTCCTATGTCAGATTTTTCTCACTGTCATAATTTTTGCAAAGATGGTTTCACTTCCTCTCCTCCCACACTTCTATCACTACATTACTAAAGGCCTACTTAAGAGTGATCCCTTTACCCCATATTCATGTCCAGTTATCAAGAGTGATCCCTTTACCCCATATTCATGCCCAACTATCAAGAAAAAATTACAAGGCATACTAAAAGGCAAAACAACACAGTTTGAAGAGACAGACCAAGCATCAGAAAAAGATGTGACAAGG
>NW_012104554.1:962242-967415 GCF_000951045.1 Mandrillus leucophaeus
TTAGCCAGGATGGTCTCGATCTCCTGACCTCGTGATCCACCCACCTCGGCCTCCCAAAGTGCTGGGATTACAGGCTTGAGCCACCGTGCCCGGCCTATCAGATAGGGAATTTAAAACAACTAGGGTTAATTTGTTAAGGGCCCTAATAGACAGTAAACATGCAAGGACACATAGGCAATGCAACCAAAGAGATAGACAGGCAATGTAACCAAAGAGACAGAAATCCTAAGAAAAAAAAAAATATTAAGGATCAAAAACATTGTAACAGAAATGAAGAATGCCTTTGGTGGGCTTATTACTAGACTGGACATAGCTAAGGAGAGAGTATCTGAGCTTAAGGATGTATCAATAGAAACCTCCAAAACTGATAAGCAAAGAGAACAAAGACTGAAAAACAAAATATCCAAGAACTGTGAGACAAGTATACAAGGTTTAATAATATATGTATAGTGGAAATACTAGATGGAGAAAAAGAGAGAAAGAAACAGAAAAAATATACAAAACAATACAGGCTGAGAATTGCCCCCAAATTAATGCCAGACACCAAACCACAGACCCAGGAAGCTTAGAAAATACTAAGCAGGATAAATGCCAACAAAAACTACACCTACGCTATCATTTTCAAACTACAAAAAGTAAAAGACAAAGAAAAATTCCTGAAAGAAACCAGAGAAAAAAAGTAAATTGGTTATAGAGAAGCAAAGATAAAAATTATATCCACCTTCTCAGAAATCACATAATCAAGAAGAAAATGGAGTGAACTATTTAGTGTGGAGAGGAAAAGAAAACACTCACCAACTTAGAATTCTTGTACCTTGTGAAACTATCCTTCAAAATTGATGGCAAAATAACGACCTTCTCAGACTAACAAAAATTGACAGAGTTTGTTGGCAGTAGACCTGCCTTGCAAGAAATGTTAAAAGTTCTTTTGAGAGAAGGAAAATAATATTAGTCAGAAATAAGATCCACATAAAGAAAAAAAGAGCATCAAGGAGGAATAAGTGGAGGTAAAATAAAAATGTTTATTTTTATTTTTCTTAATTGATCTAACAGATCAAAGTTTGTTCAAAATAATAATGGCAACAATGCATTTGGTTATGTATGCTTATGTGTCTAGTCCCTTATTATCCATGGGGGATTGACTTCAGGACCCCACCCCCAGTGGATACCAAAATCCATGAACGCCCAAGTCCCTTATATAAAATGGTGCATCATTTGCTTTTAATCTACATACATCATCTTATATACTTTAAATCATCTCTAGATTACTTATAATACCTAATACTATGCAAATAGTTGTTATACTCTATTGTTAAGAAAACAATGACAAGAGAAAAACATCTGTACATGTGCAGTACAGATGCAGCTATCCATTCTTTTTCAAATATTCTGATCCACAGTTGGTTGACTCCATGGAGGCAGAGCCCACATATATGGAGGGCTGACTGTGTGTGTGTATGTATACATATGTGTGTGTTTGTGTATATGCATACACATTTAGTTACATATGCCTATGTATAAGTAAAATGAATGACAGCACAAGAGACAGGAGGGAGAAATTAGGAATATTTCATTATTATAAGGTACTCACACTACCCATAAAGTGGTACAGAGTTATTTGAAATTGGTCTTGGATGAGTTGTAAATGTATACAGCAAACTTCTAGGGAAACCACTTTAAAAAAGTTTAAAAAAACAAACAAAAAAAAGAGCATGGTGGCTCACACCTGTTAATCCCAGCACTTTGGGAGGCCAAGAGGGGAAGATTGTTTGAGCCCATGAGTTTGAGACTAGCCTGGGCAACACAGTTAAGACTTCATTTCTACAAATAATTTTTTAAAAGAAATGTACTTGATATGTTACAAAAGAGAAAATGGAATAATGTAAAATTATTTAAGACTAAATATTAAACCACAAAAGGCAAAAAAGTGTGGAAGATAAAAATAGAAACAAAAAACAAGGACAACAAATAGAACACAATAACAAATATGGTAGGTATTCATCCAACTATATACTCAATTAACAATCACCTCAAATGCCAATGGTCTAAACGCACTAAATAAAAAACAGGAATTGTCAAGGTAGATCAAAAAACAAAACCCAACCATATGTGGTCTACAAAAAGTCCACTTTAAATATAAATACATACATAGATTTAAATGGTTGAAGAAAGCTATACCACACTAACAATAATCAAAAGAAAGCGGGAGTAGCTACAGTAATTTCAGACATAGCAGACTACAGAGCAAGAACGGTTGTCAGAGATAGAGAGAGTCATTACAAAATGATAAAGGGGTCAATATTCCAAGAATACATAAAAATCCTTAATGCGTATGTGTCTAACAACAGAGCATTAAAATACATGAGGTAAAACTGACAGAACTGCAACAAAAAAGAGGTGAATCCACTATTACATTTGGAGGCTTAGCATCCCTCAGAAATAGGCATATCTAGCAGGCAAAAAATCAGGAAGGACATAAACTCAACATCAATCAATTGTATGTAAATGACATCTATAAACTAGTCCATCAAACAACAGCAGATTATACATTCTTCTCATGCTCATATGGACTATTCACAATGATAGACCACACTGTAGGCCATAAAACACACTCTAATAAATTTAAAAGCATAGAAACCATATAAAACCTGCTGTCAGATCACAATGGATTTAAATAAGAAATTAATAACACAAACATAGCTGGAAAATTCCAAAGTACTTGGAGATAAAACAATACACTTCTAAATTACATACGGGTGAAAGAATTCTGAAGATAATTTAAAAAAATATTTTGAACTAAATAAAAATGAAAACAACTTATCAAAATTTGTAGTTTGCAGCTAAAGCAAAGGGAAATGCATAGCATTTGAATGCAAAAATTAGTAAAGAAGAAAGGCCTTTAGATCAATTTCTACGTTTCTCCTACGTTTCTCCCCTTCAGAAACTAGAAAAAGAAAAACAAATTAAATCCAAAGTAAACAAAAGCAAAAAAATTATAAAAATTAGAGCAGAAATCAATGAAAGAGAACACAAGAAATTGATAGAAAAAATCAATAAAGCAATGTTTGCTCTATGAAAAGATAGATGAAATCAGCAAGCTTCTAAACAGTCTAAGAAAAAAGGAGACAGAATACAAATTACTAATATCAGAAATGAAAAAGAGAACATCACTACAGATCGCATGAACATTAAAAGGATAAAGAAATTTTATAAACAACTTTAAGTCCACAAATTTGATAACATACATGAAAAGGATCAATTCATTGAAAAACACAATCTGCCAGTACTCACACACAAAAATAAACAATCTGAGTTGGCCTACATCTATTAAAACATTGAATCAATATTTAATAACCTTTAAAATAGAAAGCACCAAGCCCAGGTGGGTTCACTGATAAATTCTATCAAACATTTAAGGAAGAAATTGTAACAATTCTCTGCAATATCTTTCAGAAGCTAGAAGCAGTGGAAATACTTCCTAACTCATCCTATAAAGTCAGCATCACCCTAATACCAACACCAGACATTACAAGAAAAGAAAACTATGGACCAATATCTCCCTTGAACATAAACGTAAAAATCCTCAAAAAACTATAAGCAAATCAAATCTAAAAATGTATAAAAAGAATTGTACACCATTTTCAAGTGGGATTTATCCCAATTATGCAAGGCTGGTTCAACATACAAAAATCAATAAATGTAATCTAATCAATCACATCGACAGACTTAATTAGAAAAATCACATGATCATATCATTTGACAAAACTCACCACCTATTCATAATAAAAACTTTAATCAAACTAGGAATAGAAGGGAATTTCCTCAACTTGTTAAAGAACATATTTTTTAAAACCCTACAGCTAACATCATACTTAATAGTGAGAAAGACAGCCAGGCACAGTGACCCACACCTGTAACCCCAGCACTTTGGGAGGCTGAGGCAAGAAGATTGCTAGAGCCCAGGAGTTCAAGACCAGCCTGGGCAACATGGCAAAACCCCATCTCTACAAAAAATACAAAAATTACCAAGGCATGGTGGTGCACATCTGTATTTCAAGCTACTTGGAAGACTGAAGTGGGAGGATTACTTCAGCCCATGAGGTCAAGGCTGCAGTGAGCCATGTTCACAACACTGCACTCCAGCCTAGGTGACACAGCCAGACCATGTCTCAAAAAAGGAGAAAAAAAAAAAAAAGAGAGAGAGAGAAAATTGAGGCTTTCTCACTAAGACCAGGAACCAGCCAAGGATGTCCCTTACTACCACTGCTTTTCAAGATCAAACTGGAAGTCATAACTGATGCATTAAGACAAGAAAAACAAACAAAAGGTATGTACATTAAGAAGGAAGACACAAAACTGTCTTTTTCACAGATGACATGATTGTCTATGCAGAAAATTCCAAAAGGATAAACAAAAAACTCCTGGAACTAATAAGCAATTATAACAAGATTCAGAATAAAAGTTTAATATACAAAAGTCAATCACTTCCTCATATACCAGCAATGAACAAGTGAAATTAAAAATTAAAAACACTTTACCATTTACATTAGCACCCCCCAAAGATAAAAATGCTTAGGTATAAATCTAACAAAATATGTACAAGATCTATAAGAGGAAAACTACAAAACTGGTGAAAGAAACCAAAGAAGAATTGAATAAACAGATATCCCATGTTCATGGACTCCACACTGTCAAAATGTCAGCTATTCTCAACTTTATAGATTCAATGCAATCCCAATCAAAATTCCAGCACACTATTTTGTAGATACTGGCAAACTGATTCTAAAGTTTACATAGAGAGGCAAAAGGCCCAGAACAGCCAACTCAATGTTAAAGGACAAAGTTTAAGGACTGCCACTACCTGACTTTAAGGCTTAATGTACAGCTACAGTCATCAAGACAGTGTGATATTGGCAGAAGAACAGACAAATACATGAATGGAATCGAACAGAGAACCCAAAACTAGACTCACATAAACAAAGTTAAGTGATCTTTGACAATGGAGCAAAGGCAATACAATGGGGCAAAGATAGTCCGTTCAAAAAATGGTGCTGGAACAACTGAATATTCACATGCAAAAAAACAAAAAGAATCCAGGCACAGATGTTAGACCCTTCATAAAAGTTAACTCAAAATAGATCACAGGCCAGGCGCAGTGGCTCATGCCTGTAAT